>NC_134412.1:35355392-35660083 GCF_038048845.1 Mixophyes fleayi | reverse complement strand
ATATAGGGGCTTTCTTTTGCAAAACAAAGTCCATGCAGATCTGCTTCACAGCCTTGAAGTGTCCTCAGGGCTGGGGGACATTTGTCTCCTCATTGTGTTCCTTTTTAGGTTTCTCCTGTGGTTTGCCTTTCGTCTTTTCTGGGGGGAGAAACGGGTAGGACAGATGTAGGTGGTGGTCTTCCATCCTGGGAGATGCGAGATGTGTTTTTGTAGGTCAAGAACTAAACCGAAGTAGTACATTGCCAACAGATCGCAAACAACAACCAATTTACGATTGTGCATGACTTGTAGGCCAAATGGGAAATCCCATCCGCATTTCATGTTATTCATATGTTGTTAAGGGGTTTAGAATTCTGTGTAATTTGACAATTATGCCAAGAAATATTTTGGTAGATGTCACGAACACCCAGCCTCTCCCAGATACAGCAATCTGAACAGCTGGCCGAGACTAGTGTTACTTTAGTTAATTAACAATGAATACACCTTTTCTGCCACCACAAAGGATTTATTATGCTGATCTTACGTTCACAAGAAACACTTAATAATATTTCACACTTAAATCACATACACCTGTAGCATGAGCCTCCCTGGGCGTCGTACATTCATAAAGCATCACGGAGAGTACGCTAGATAAAATATGGTTTAATCTGAAAAATGTTTCAGAGGTACTGCAGGTCTAATTCAAAATAAGGACTGAGTCCTAACACCTAGTGAGATGGTATCTTGGATGTAGTCAAGTGAGTTGGAAAGGATGAATAGGGTTGTAACTATTACCAGGAGTACTTGTCATCTTTAGAATTTGCCTTAAGTCTGGACGTTGGGGTGTGTTAGTTATTTTGCCTGAATCCTGCTTGGAAACACCCGTCTTGTCTTTCCTCAACAAGGTAAAGTGGTAATGGGCAGCATATTACTATTAGAAGGTTTCACTGCAGAAGGAATGTTTACTATTGGCAGAGGAGGTTATTATCACTACCCACTTCCCCACTCTGGGAGTCTGAACAACTGTTTGGATTGTCCAGTATTAAATGCTTTGTACACTCATAGCTATATTGGCATTCAAGGGGATTTTTTTGGGGGGCAGACTGTGCCTCTCCAGGGTTGTTAGTTATTACAGTCCACTCTCACTGCACTTATCTGGCATAATCACTGTTTGTCTGAAGCATGTCAGAAATATATTCTTGATGTGGGGGTCTCAGGTGTCTTTAGAGGCTGTGGCATACCCAGTTTTTGGGGGCCAGTAGAGTAACAACTGGCCATGTGGCATTTATCAGGGAGATCTGAGTGGAGGATGAAGATAAAAAGGTGCTATTTGCTATTCATTTCACAGGTTTTCTGTATACAATTTAGGGGGGCGGGATCAGCTGCTGTCAGTTCAGTGTCATTTATGTCACTGTCAATTAAAGGCTTCCAGCCAATTGAAGAGGCAAAAGACGGTGTGTCTGGTTTCAGAAATGACCTTGAGCCCCCAGGCTTATCAGTTGATGTAAGCTGCTGTGTCTTCACACCAGGGTTCCAAGGATTTTCAGAGACTGCGATAGTGGAGTTATTGCATTAAAGGAGGCTTGGAAAAGCCATCTCACCTTCAGGTGACTTTCTGGTGATGTGTAGATCTCTCTGGGCATAGCTTATCCTAAGGGCCGATCTTAAGCAAGGTAAGCTGTCCCTTACACATGGTACATGGGGGTTCACAGAGACTGCGATTGTGGTGCTGCAACATTGCAAAGGGCTCAGGTAGTCTACTTACTTCACAGTGGTTCTCTGGTGGGGCAGAGCTTCCTCCAGTAGAGATTTGTCTAGTTGGCCAGTCTGCGGTGATATATAGAGATATGGTGAGGGCTCATCTCACATGGGGAGGGGCGGAAGGTGTGTAGAGACCAGGGTATGCTCAGGCCTGGGTCGGGAGTATATCTCTACTGATTTTAAGTAGTGAAACAGCAATTAGAATGCTAGTGCAGGTATGGTCCAAACGCTCTTGAACTCACAAAGCTTATAGGAGCTTTTTTTGTTTCAAAGATCACAGTTTGAGACTCGATGGCTTTTTGGTAGCTGGAGGAGCTATAGTGAAACATCTCCAGCTTGTACAAGCATCAAGCCTCCCCAGTTATAGTTTCATAAGCATACTATTCTTTACTTAGCCATCAGTTGTTTCTTTAAAAATGATATTATCTCTATTTATAGTAATACAAGTATAAATTGAAAACAGGTGAAATAAAGAGCATTGATAATTAAAAAAACAATTAAATGTCCCAAAGCTGACTGTCAGACTGAAAGCTGCATTTTCTCAGCCATAAAAACACAGCAATCTAAAGTCCTGAATGGACATATAAAGATTGTAATGTTTCATAAAGTGAGCGATTCTTAGTTTTACAAATAATTTTTCAGACTTCAGAAAAGTGCTTTTAGTCACGTTCTATCATTCTCCTATGAAACCACATTAGCTTTTTTCCTTTGGATTCCTGTTTTTTTTTTGTCCCTTAATATTTTTTTTTCTTGTTGGGGGTTTACTCATTGGGGACCCAGTTCAAAGGGGTCACTCCCGGCAGTGAGCCTATAGTGATTGCTACCACGCCATCTGTGACTGCAGAGTGCCACGGAGCTCCTTATCTCGCAAGACAAAGGTAATCCACCACAATGTGCTACTTAGATTTTGGTGATGATCTCTGAGTCACTTTTATTATCTGAAAGTTCATGTCTGTCAAAGTCCCTCACAACCAAAGCTATTATACTAATTCACTGGAAGTGAAGCACTCTTCAAAAATATTAGTAGGTGACTGGTACTTTGGAGAAACCATTGTGTGCTAAACATTTTAAAACCCTTAAAATAAGGTCTCACATAATCAGTGCTCCATCCATGATTTACGTCTCAGCAGTATACATGACACACATCAACAATGATATCTGCATTTATTAAGTTAACCAACTAGTTTGAAATTGCTACAGCTATTTAGAAAAAAGTATAATTTATTTAATGTGTAGTACAGCAATAGCACCTTATACAACAATCTATGGGGCTGATATAGAGTGGGACGTATGTAAGTTTGACTAGCATATCTTGCATAAAATCACTCTGATCATGCCCAGGAAGTGGGAGCATACATATGATCATCATCATCATCATCATTTATTTATATAGAGCCACTAATTCCGCAGCGCTGTACAGAGGACTCATTCACATCAGTCCCTGCCCCATTGGAGCTTACAATCTAAATTCCCTAACATAGACACAGACTCACATAGACACAGACAGACAGAGAGGGAGAGTCTAGGGTCAATTTTGATAGCAGCCAATTAACCTACTAGTATGTTTTTGGAGTGTGGGAGGAAACCAGAGCACCCGGAGGAAACCCACGCAAGCACAGGGAGAACATACAAACTCCACACAGATAAGGCCATGGTCGGGAATCAAACTCATGACCCCAGTGCTGTGAGGCAGCAGTGCTAACCACTAGGCCAATGTGCTGCCCATGTGTGCTGCAATGTGTATGCTCTTAAATATGTTCTTATATTAGACTGGCACTTACACCCACCTGCACCTGGAAAGGCATGATGGGGTAGAAAAGGGAAATGCACTAAAGGTGTGCTCATGCATATGCGGCTCAAGCAGACCTGCAGAAACATGCATGTACTCCTGTTAGGAGGCAAATTTTTTGTACCTGCTATAGGGCATGTGTAAGTACATGCTAATGAGGATGACTTATCGTAAACCAGGCACATATGTTGCTGATGCAGAGTGGGATCCATCCAGGGGAGGGCTGGCCCGGGGGGCAAGACTCGACTCAGCAGTCTATTTTAAATTAAATAAAGTGCAGGTGGCCCAATGACCCAACCCAAAGTAACCTACTATGGGACCAGCCCGGGGGGGCAGATGCCCCCCAGCCCCGCAGCCCAGCCTGCCCCTGGATGCATCTCAGGGATACCTAGGGCTCTGCAACTGGGTGGAAATATGCTCATTTTCTGTGCTCTTTTTTAACAGTAAGTTCCTCACATTTTGCATCCAACTCTGCATCAGCCCCTATATGTTTGCTAATATATATTAGGATGCAGTACTTATTCACAGCCTGTAGGTGATGTTTCCTTAATTGTTAGCAATGTATGACATTGTGAAAACCTGTCCTTTGTATCTAGCCCTACCTAATGAGTCAATATAATACCTGAGATATAAGAATTGTGATAAAGCATGTTATATGTGAATTATAATTATTAATAAATATGTATCACCTCTTGCTGCAGAATGGTGGGGGTGCCACTGGTTGTGCTATTGCTGCATGCTAGTACACCTAAGCTCTAATTTATGCTAATATAATACAAATATAATAAGTATAAAATTCAGATGCATTTCACTGATAAGCACCAACAGTGTGGTCTTGGATAGGTACAGTTAACTGCACAGCTCGATAGAGATACCTGGTATTTCACACACCGCAGGGTTTGTGTACATTTTTATTATACATTTTTGCAAATTTTCAAAACAGGACACCAAATTTTCAGGAGCCAGTCAAACGGTAACAAAGTTAAAGAACAAGTATGAGAGAACTACAGATAGACAAAGCTACAAGGACAGGTAAGACAGAACAGCACAGTCAGTGACTGTTTATTGATATTTTGAATGTTGTACAGTGCTGACTATGCCTACTTCTGTTTTCTTCACCTACCAGTGCAATGCTTCACCTACTGTTTGTTAGGTCTGTCCACTGGGACAGGCTCCAGCTACTGTATCAGGCTCCTTGTTACATTGCTGTGATTCTGCATACCATTGTATATTGTCTATCACTATTGTAACTGGGATTATAGTGTGCTAACCCTGCCTACTTTTATATTGACTCTGCTTACAGTTGATTTGGTCCTGCCCAGGTGAGCTCACACTTAGAATTTTTTCCAGGGCCATTTTCATTCCGTCCCTGGGAGTAATACACACATTTTTTGCATTGAGAATAAGAGCACATAATGAAAATTGTTTCAAATATATAGACCAAGAGAAATAATCACCATCATCATCTATTTATTTATATATATAGCGCCACTAATTCCGCAGCGCTGCACAGAGAACTCATTCACATCAGTCCCTGCCCCATTGGAGTTTACAATCTAAATCCCCAAACATACACAGAGTAAGAGAGACTAAGGGCAATTTAATAGCAGCCAATTAACCTACAAGTAGGTTTTTGGAGTGTGGAAGGAAACCCACACAAACACGGGGAGAACATATAAACTCCACACAGATATGGCCATGGTTGGGAATCAAACTCATGACCCTAGTGCTGTGAGTCAGGAGTGCTAACCACTAAGCCACCGTGCTACACTTGGTCAATTGGTACAGGGACGTTCTTGTGAATGGAAAATTCCAGAAGCAAGAACCTGTGGGTGCAGATTGCCAAGCGAAGCTCAAAAATGTTGAATGCGCTTTGAAGATCCTAAGAGCACATAGTTTATAATGTAATCTAATGTCTGACATAACCATGGCTTCAAATTAGCTTATTTAAGTAGTAAACAGCTTACCAGCAAGGTATCTGTCACTCACCGGACTGTGAGTGCTTCTTCCCGGACATTTAGGAACCGTGGCCGTCCTCCATCCTGAGGGACTGCGCATGCGCAGCCCTTTCTATACCTCCAGTGTATGTTCCTTTAACTTAATTGGCAGATCAGGCAACCTCCCTATATTAAGCACCTGTGGTCAACACCACGTTGCCTGATCTTGGAGTCTCATTCCCCATGAGTCTCTGAAGGTGTTCCTGTGTTTCCTTGTTTATTCAGCCCTGCTGATTCCTGTGGTTTCCAAACCACTTCTACCTCTGTGGTTTCCAAACCACTTCTGCTACTGTGGTTCCCATACCACTTCTACCATCTACTGTATCATCGTGACTGTGAGCTGATTCCTATCCGCTGCCTCCGTGCACTACAGTCTTCTAACCACTTCAACTCTACCATGTATCATTGGGACTGTTAGCTGATGCCTATCCGCTGCCTCCGTGCATTACAGGCTTCAACCACATCCACTCACCTGTTCATGATTGTGACTGCCAGCTGATTCCTATCCGCTGCCTCCGTGCACTACAGGCTTCAACCTGCAACTCGTCTGTGTTTCATCATCGTGACTGTTTGGCTGATTCCTATCCGCTGCCTCCGTGCACTACAGTCTTCAACCTGCAACTCGTCTGTGTTTCATCATCGTGACTGCTAGCTGATTCCTATCCGCTGCCTCCGTGCACTACAGTCTTCAACCTGCAACCCGTCTGTGTTTCATCGTGACTGTTTAGCTGATTCCTATCCGCTGCCTCTGTGCGCTTCAGTCTTCAGTCCTTGTCTACTCTACCGTGTTTCCTTGAGTCTGCTGCCACTATTGCTACCCGCTACTCTCCGTGATCATCTGTTCCAGTTCAACTCTGCTCCGGTGTCCCATCGTTACTGCACCTGCTGGTTGCTATTGGTTACCTCCGTGTTCCCGCAGAGACCCGCTGCTGTTACTTCTCAGCGCTACTCATCCATCTACTGCTGATCCGCTCTCCACGCCTTCCTGTGTTCCCTGCTGGTCTACCTACCTGTGCGCTGCACCTGCTAGACCCCTGCTTCACCCATCCAGGGACTTGTATCCTGCTGGCCTCCTGCCCTTCAGGTATCTCTGCACTCCTGTCTGACTGCCTTCTCCTGAACCACGGTATGCATACTTCCCATTGACTGTGCTGTGTATTGCATATCTTGCTGGACTGTGTTGGTTCTCCTCTGGAGTGTACTATCCGCTGAGTCTATTGCCATCATTGACTGTGTTGGTTCTCCTCTGGAGTGTACTATCTGCTGACTCTACTGCCATCATTGACTGTGTTATCTTATGCCGGATTACTTCAAGAGACTTTCTATATTGGCAGTGTTGTTCAGTCATTTATACATTTATATTGTGCATATTACTGTGGATCAAAGTCAAGGTGCTCGTGTATATATTGTGTTGCAGTCTCTCCCCGTGCACCTCCTCACATATATATTCAGTAGTACAACTTGCTAGTGGCAGACCACTGACTCCTGTTTACAGTTTCACCTGTTCCAGTATCCTCTCACATAGCAGTGGTACAACTTGCTAACGCAGACCACTGACTCCCCGGATACCTCCACTTGGATTCCATTCCTTCACTCAGACAGCGGTACAACTTGCTATCCGCAGACCGCTGACTCTCATCACCTCCTCGTTTCTGTTGGACATTCCTCCTCACTATAGCAGTGGTACAACTTGCTACCGCAGACCACTGACTACCTTCACGTGTCCTTTGTCCATACAGTTCCTCGTGTATTACTACCTCCATATTGCCAGTGCTGCTAGTCATAGACTTTCCTGAGCATCTCATCATCTGCTATTTCCTGTTCCGTGATCACCCTGCTACCAGAGTACCATATTACCACCTATACTGCTCTGGTAAGCCTATCACCTGGTGATCCCTGGGTAAAGACTCCTAGTGCCCGTGACAGTATCCTTATCACGTGATCAGCTGAAGTTGGACTGTACATTATTCGCAACTAGATCCTAAATGGTTTATTCTACTGTTACTCAACCTGCCTTTCAGGATTTCTAAATTATTAAGCTTTTGTCTTACACTGGAGTCATATTACAGACCTTGACAAACTGCCAGGCAAAGACATCCATTATTCTAGAAGCAGACGAATCTTCCCCAAGAGCTCAACTGATTTACAAATAAATGGTGCAATACGATTAACTACAAGGGTCTGCATTGAAAAATCTTTTTTTAACATATTTATGTGATACTTATAGACTTTTGGCTTCTGAACACGAAAATGACTCCCGATTTTACATATCACATCACATGTCTGAAAAACGTGTGTTTCTGAATAAGTCATTTTTTTCATATTCTTTAAAATAATAAATGTATTCTGCCTACAATTCAGTTCACGTTGTAAAACTCCCCCCCCCCCCCCCCGCCCAGTACCAGATTAAGGTCCACATGGACCTGGAGCTGAAATTTACAAAGGGCCTAAACCCCATACTGTCTGAAGGAACATTGCACACACAACTACAACTGCAAGGTGAGCTGGTGAAGGTGGAACCAAATACAACAGATGCAACACAGTTTTGCCCTGCGCCGGCTTTAACCCCTGCCTACCACCACATACACACACACAGTACACACTACGCACACACAGTACATGTACATTCATAGATTCTTCGAAAAGAAGTTTAAAAGCTGTTTTATTGCACAATGGCAACACATGCGCGTTAATACCATTAGCACGTTCAGTCTATCTTAAAGAAACATATGAAAATTTGAAAACTGTTTTGGAACTGATTGGCTATGCAAGACACAACTGGTTAATATGTGGAGATCTTAAAATTTTATGCATGGTACTTGGCCAGCAACAAGGTTACACCAAATTCCCATGTTTTCACTGTGAATGGGATAGCAGAGCTAAAAATTTACATTGGCAAAAAAAACAATTGGCCAGCTCGAAAAAGTTTAGAAATTGGAAAAAATAATGTCATCAAATCCAGTTTAGTAGATCCAAATAAAGTTATACTTCCACCTCTATATATAAAAAATTAGGACTGATGAAACAGTTTGTAAAAGCACTGCCTAAATATGGAGAAACTTTCAAATATCTTTGCACCAAATTCCATAACATATCCGATTCTAAACTGAATTAAGGCATTTTTACAGGCCCTGACATTAGAAAGTTAATAAAAGATGAACATTTCAGGTGTGCAATGAATATTGTGGAACTTTCGGCGTGGACTTCGTTCGAAGAAGTGATTTCAAAATTTTTAGGCAATGTCAAGGATCCAAACTACAAAGAAATTGTCAGAGAAATACTTAATAGTTTGCATGGTCTCCTCACCCTGCATCCATACTACGTTGTACACAACATATGTGTGACTGATTCCCTTATCTGTTGGTGACTGCCCCTCCTATATGTCTACGGTCAACTTGAGCATCTTCCATTAAATATTGTGTTAGGAGGTGTGTTTGTCCCCTTGTCCATGAGCAGCCCATACTAGGGACTGAGCCCCCCGCTCAGCACTGGTACTTTCATTTCAGCTTGGAGTATTATTCTAAACTTACTTCCAGGGCTTTATCTAGCTCCAACCCCGAGCTAAGTTTAGGAGGTTGAGAGTCAGATGCCTGAGACCTGATGTCAGGGACATCAGAGATACCAGAAAAACAAGTCTTGCGTAGGAAGAAAGAAGAGCAAATCAGGGAATGCCCATGTGAAGTCTTCTGCTTCATTCCTTTGTCTATTTTAATTAATCACATTTTGAAAAACAGAATCTAATTTTGTATGTTGGTGCAAAAGCAGTCACCCTCATGTAACTAATCTGTACTCCGCAAGGAATGCCCCTGATTTGCCCAATGCTTCCCATCAATGGGCACAAGCTTTTGCAACCTCGCATCTTGGCATGCAAATCAATGCACTTCTTTGTTCATACATTACAGTTACTGTGTAGTAAACATAATTGCATTTTTAAGAAACATAATGCGTGCTACAAAATAACAGATAAAAATAGTTGATAACCAAATACTCTAATGAAAAGCAGCTATTACAAGGAGAGACGAGAAAGGCTGAGAACTACTACATTGACGCTAAATACTAATATGTAGGTGAAGTATAGATCCAGGGCAATCCTATAATACTGATTAGAGCAGTATGGCTGAAACATGTAAGTCTCAGAATTAGAGCAGATTACATTACAGCTCACAAATCACATTGTAAGATCCAGTGCTAGTACTGGCCGATGAAGGTAATGGGCCTGACTCATCTAGGCAACCTTACTGGGCCTCAGTCATTAAGGAACGCATTTGCCGATTTCATGCACACCATCCGCAAAATCACTCTGCGCATACTCAGAACCGGACAATACGCTACAGAACACAGTCACGCCCAAGTCATCTTCAAGCACAAACAGCACTTACTACAGCCTACAATTACAAGGGAGGGAATGGGGTGGGAAATGGGCAGATGCACATAGGCAATGTACAGTAAGGGCGTTCCCATGCAGCCACATCCAAGTGAATATAGGCATTAATGACAAAACATTAAAAATGAAATTTTTGAATGTAGAAATTTAAAGCGGCAATGTGGGGACCCCTAAGGGTAAGTGTTTAAACACTTAACCCGACATTGCCGCTTTAAACTTCTATTGACAGACATTGCGATGACATCAGCCTGCAGTGCCGAATACTTCTCCAATCACTTGCTGTCAGCATGGTGCTCCCATCGGAGATCTGCAGCGTCAGGTTGAAGTTAAGTCTGTTTCTTTTCCAATTGGTTTTTCATAATTTCGGATTTTCTTTGTAGACCTTCTCCAAGTTGCAGTAGTGGACATCAGTAAAGCGTACCCAACCCGGTTAAAAAACAAGTACTTTGAGATGCCCAGAGCTTGGATCAGGTGCTGCTGTGTGCGCTTGAGGTTGGCACGCCCTTACAGTACATTGACTACAGGCATATGCCCCTTTCCTAACCCATTCCCTCCCTTGCATCATAGGCTGTAGTAAGTGTCCTTTGTACTCGAAGATGAATTGCACGTGCCTGCATCGTGTAGCGTATGAGACAGTTCTGGACATGCGCTGAATGATTTTGCGGATCGCACGCATATAATCGTTGTTTACTTTCCAACAACTTTCCTATCAGACCCAATATGAATTACTTCATGTACTACTGCATTAATTCATGCCGTAAAACAGTTGCTTTGCTAATTTCGTTATTTAGGTCCAACATTATTATTTGTGACTCAGGAGTCTTTAAAACTAAAAAAAGGTTTAATGGAATGATATATCTAAACTGAAGTTCACTCACAAAGATTATCAGTAAAAAAACAAAAAGGCATCAGTGAAATGTATACAGTACAATATGTGTTGATGCCCTTACATAGCATGGAAAAGAAAGTATCACAAATTTCCCAGTCTAAACCTCATAGGTTTGATAGTTACAACCAGCATAATGGCTTGTTCAAAAACTTTTTTTAGCATTTAAAAGTGTTTGTAAAATGCATTACAAGCGGCTCTATGGCAGATTACCCACAAGTAACTTGTCGACTGTGCCACCAGTTTGAAACCTGCCACAAAAAATGTTCATATGGCCGCACCTAAGTAATTCCAGTAGACGGTATCATGAAAATAGATCTATTGGGCCAATTGTAACAAAATGTACGAAGCTTACTCATCTCTCCGTCTGCATATAAAATCATGTACAATAGCTCGAGTTTATGAAAAAGTAGTTTATGCACTAATTAAGCACAAACTATATAATAAGGGATTAGCTACATTGATTGACTTGACATGAAGATAAACCAGCTATCAGACAGGTAATCCTATTTTTATTGTCAACCATGGTTCATGATCCATGGTTATAGAACCACTGAATAAACTATAATAAAGGGACACTAATTACCTAATTGTGCCTGGCAGAAGGGAATATAAATACTAGGCACAATGTTATGTCATCTTTATATGCAGGGTGTGAGCAAACGTAGGGAGTTGTGCCATATATATATATATATATATATATATATATATATATATATATATATATATATATATCTATGGATCTCTCTGGACCTAGCCAAAGCCCAAATAATTCAAACTCTGACATCATGATATGACAGCACACATATAAAATGTAATTAAACCACTCATCCAATCTATTATATTTTTACAGAATTATCACTTAATTAGATTGACAGGATAGCTTTGGGAAGAGATAAAGTGATCCTACGGAACAGAAGGCAAACCATGAAAATGTGTAAATGATGATCTACTCAAGCAAACATACCAGTACCAGTATATAAACTAGTTAAAGCCATATAAAAAGAAAATGTGTATATTATCTCTTAATAGTAACATTAGACAACTAGGGGACATTAAAAATATAGGGTTTGTTTTACCTAGTTTGTTTATTAGTTTACTATGTTTGTCCCCAATTGTAAAGCGATACGGGATATGTTGGCGCTATATAAATAAATGATGATGATGATGATGATAGGGTTATAGGGCCTGATTCATTAAGGAAAGTTAAGCAGAAAATTGAGCAAGTTTTCTAACTCAAGTTTTCTGGACAAAACCTTGTTGTAGTACAAGAGGTGCAAATGAGTTTATTATTTTGCACATAAGGAAAATACTTGCTGTTTTTTCATGTAGCACACAAATACTTGAGAGCTAATTTGTACACTGAAATTTAACGTTGATCTAGGACATGTCCTACCCCAATTATAAATCTGCCATTATATTTTAAATTTAGCTCCCCCTCCAATGCAACTTGGCTTTGCCTTACTTGCATTCTTTTTCTTAACATTCCTTAATGAATCAGCCCCATAGTCCTAAAAGCCATTATTTTCATAATTTTATTATGCTTAGGTAGTCTTATTTCTGACAGCAGTCCCATGTTGAGTAATAAAGTAATTCCTTTGATGATATAGTATTGTGTACTGAGTGGGTGGAAGAATGTACAGGTGTTCCTTGTGCAATAACCTAACCTATCATTGTTACGGTGTAAGAGATAGCAAAACAGTCAAGTATCTATGATGTAATGCATAATACATAAAATATCTACTAATGATATTCACAGTTCTACATGTAAATATTCAGGAACTGATCAGATCTTAAGTCATGTACACATCCATCAACAAATAATTTACCATAAGGATATATTGACACTTACAGGCATGCTCTGTCAAAGCTGACAGAGGAAGAACAGCTAAAAATAAATAATACACCATAAATCACACTTAGGGTAATGTCCCCCTTGGACTTTATAAAAAAACGCCACACATCAAAAGCGGTTTTAGTTTTCAGCCTCAAAACCGCATGTTGATAAATCCTTTGCATACTTGTGTCTGATAAAGTGTGATAGGGGAGGGAGGGTTGTTCTAACATAGACAATGTACAGAGAGGGCTTGTTGGGGCAACTGCGCACGGATTCAGACTGGGACGTAGTTACAGATACAGCTGAAAAATTGGTTTCATTTGCAGGTGGTCAGGGGCTGGTGTAAGTAGCGGATGATGATGATGACGAACACCCAAACTAGTGAACCGCTGTAATTTGAGGTTTCCAAATGATTCAGAGACCCTTATTGAGACTTTAGTCTGCTCTCTACCACTGATTAGAATTTGACAAACATGTTGTATCAAAGATTAAAGAAAATTAGTTGTATTTTTGTAAGCATGTTGAGAAGTTGTTCCTGCTACCTTAGCTAGGTTATTCAAGTTTAAATGATGCTTCATAGCAATTATAAATAAAATAAAAGGTTTTTTTACATGTTAGCAGGATTGATGTAAATGTCTAATGGATGAGTCTGTTGCCAAGTGGGTGCGTCTGCAACTCATTCAGATCTGGATGTATCCTCAACTTTGCATATGGAGTACACACTTGCGTGTGACTTTTATAATCGCAAGTTCCGCTTACGCTTGCGTTCCACTCTGAATCAGGCCCTGAGTGACTATACTATATGAGATCAGCTGTGTTAGGCGGTGTCAGTTTAAGCAAACGTTTATAAGCAAGCTGGCTCTCTGTGTGATCATGTGTGCGAGGTTGAAGCAGTTCATCTGACACTTTGCATTATAGTTACTAAAGTGCGAGTTTGAAAAAGTGGAGATGTTGCCTATAGCAACCAATCAGATTCTAGCTGTCATTTTGTAGAATGTACTAAATAAATGATAACTAGAATCTGATTGGTTGCTATAGGCAACATCTGCACTTGTTCAAACCTGCAGTTTAGTAAATATACCCCTTTGTATCAAGCAATCAGGCTCTCTACGTAATAGCTGTACAGGTCGAGCAGTTTAACTAGATACTTTGTGTCAAGTAAGCAGGCTGTCTGTGTGATCAATTGTTAGCCAGGGAACAGGTGCACAGAAGATTCTGCAAGGTCAAATTGGCAATTAAAGTTATAAGAGAGGATAGAAGGACAAACTTGTGAAAAACAGGCTGGGTCAGATGCACAATCATGCTAGTCAGGAACTAGTTGCTGGAATATGAACACAGCTAAATATTTGGACAACAAGAGCCTGTGGCAAGAAGCAGTAGTTTTAAAACGACAATGCCCCCTACTGAGACAACGCCCTTTGGGGGTTACCATAGAGTGATGTCAGGGCGTCTTGGAGTAAAGTAATTTGTAGAATAAGTTCCTTTAGAGTGGGACAATCTAACACATGTGCAGTGGCTACTGTAGAAACAACAGAGTTGATGTGTCCTTGTATTAATGGTATTTACATTGAAATCCACTGCAAAGACGGGGTTCATGGATCAACTTTTAATTTCAGTGTAAAAGTAAAGCTACCAAGTATTTGTGTGCTTCATGAAAAAAAACAGTCAGTATTTAACTTATGTGCAAAATAATAAACTAATTTGTACCACTTGCATAGTAACATGGTTTGTCCAGGAGAAAACTTACTCCTTTTTTTTGCCTTACTGTCCTTAATGACTCAGGCCCATAGACTATCTGCAAGAGTACTCAGTAACCGTTATGTGTAAAGCTTGTTGAATGTTAAGACATTGTTTTGGCACAAATAAGACATTACTTGGATAATACATTATCTATAGATTATATATTAGTGTAAATTAATGTAAATGATATAAATACCAAAGTAAGAACAGAAAATAACTAAAGCTGATATGATTTTGTGAGTTTAAGTTACATGTTGGTGAAATTCAAAACTAAAACACCAGCCTGGTTTTGCCAAAACCAACAGCATAACACCAGGAAGGTTTTGGAAAACTAAAACGTAGAGGGGCACACTCCTCTCTTCTTCTGACCACTGGAAATCATTACTGTTGGCGGTTATGTATGAGACTGTAACAGACGGCAACAACACCCATAGCAGAAAACCAAAAACCAAAACTTTGTGTTAGTAAATGCAAATGCACAATAATAAGTGACCAGTAATAACAAATGGAAAGATTAAGATTTATCTATGTGTCTGGATTATGTTACATGATATAGAGTAATGTTCTAACCCCCTATGTACGGTACTGCGGAACCCTTGTGGTGCTTTATAAATAAAAGATAGCGATAATTGAGTGTTTTCCTTGAAGTGTCAATCTTATTTTAATTTTGTTTTGATTTTTTATTTGCTTTTATTAGCTGTAGTCAGTTTATCATCCTGACATATTTGCTATTCTTTACATCCTGCTAGATCATTTTTACCATAATATTTTCCTTTCATCACTTTTGACATGTAATTTATATTTTATTGCATAAAGGTAAAAATGAGCAAAGTTGTGGCAGAATTTCGTGCAAATCAATATATTAGGCATAAACAGGACGTTTCACAGATGTACAAAGTTGGACAATACAATCTTTGAATTCTGCTTTGTCTAATCGTAAAAAACGTCATTTCACATATTGCAGAAATGACATTCTGTAAATAAAGCTGGGATGGCAACAGTGTAAATTCAATCTGATCTGTGCTGTGGTTTAATTTCCGGACGGAACAACAATGATTGAAGGGCAACTATTATGGTGCATGGTCTACAGCACAAAACTTCCCTGGAAAAACGAAAAGATTTTAATATGTTTAGTTTGGAGCAGAGAAGGGAACGGGAGGACATGATAGAAGCTTTCAAATGTATCAAGGGTTATATCAAGGTACAGGTGGGAAACATTCTTCAAAGGAAGAGAAGTATTAGAACACGAGGACATGCACTGAAACTGGAGGGAAGTAGGTTCAGAGGAAATATGAGAAAAGATTACTTCACAGAAAGGGTAGTGGA
This sequence comes from Mixophyes fleayi, assembly GCF_038048845.1. Lineage (NCBI taxonomy): Eukaryota > Metazoa > Chordata > Amphibia > Anura > Limnodynastidae > Mixophyes > Mixophyes fleayi. The sequence continues at coordinate 35,644,384 of NC_134412.1, read as the reverse complement.
TAAGTGGAATAGCCTCTCATCAGAGGTGGTAGAGGCTAATACTGTAGAGCAGTTTAAACATGCTTGGGATTGACATAAGGATATCCGTACAAAGAACTAAGGATCAAATAGTGTTTGAGGTTACCATACTTTAAAAATTGGGCAGACTAGATGGGCCAAGTGGTTCTTATCTGCAATTAAATTCTATGTTGCTATGTTCCTATGATAGGGGCATTTCTGAGCGAAACACTTGAAGCCAACTGTCAGGGACACACACAAAACTCAAATGCAGACTGAAGTGAACCAGGGGTACCTAAAAAAATTTGCTCATCTCTACATAAAGGCTTAGTACTATGGTTTTCCATTTAGTTTTACTGTCATATATTTTATGTAAAGTTTCAGTGTGCTGTGAAATAGATCATATATTGCATACAAGGTGAATTGCTGCAACTTTTGATGTATTTTATTTTTAAATAACTAGTTGTGCAAGTCACAAGCTTTTCTTACAATTTAGCTCTGCTGCTTGTAAAAATATAATCAATAAATAAAAGTTTAACGTAACTCCCTACACAATATGTCCAAACCAAATTCTTTTGTGATTGTGTCATTATATGTCACATTGTTACATTTAAAAAACATGCATATAAGTTTTTTTTAAATGAGACTCATAAAACAATTTACTGTTAACTTATACTTATATTATAACAACATTGGTTTATTTTAGGCAAGTAAAATGCACTCACCTTTGGGTCATCCCCAAGTTCCAAGGGGTTCTGTCTCACACCTGGGTCTCCACTGCAGCCTGACAATTGAGACAGCTTACTAAGATCCCAGAGAGACTTGCTCGGTCTTCCAGCTGTTGTTTTGGCCACTGACAGCCTATTGCGCTGCACATTCTTTAGAATATCACTGAGAGCACTGTGGGACTCCTGGGCAGCTCGAAAGTTCAAGGTAGGTCCTTCAAAATTGCGGCAGGTGGCGAGGCGGTGGTGAATTGAGTAATCCGGTACATTAAGTGCGTCTTTGGTCATAGCTGAAGGGTCTTGAGATGCAGTTGATTTTCTGTTAAATCCAGCATCCATACCACTGCTCTTTACTGGCACTACGGTCCGGCGCTCTGCTATTTTGTTAATACTTTTAGACATCTGCAAGCCTCCAAATGTATTGATATAAGGGGTTGAAAGTACATCTGTTGGCTGCAAGGCCCCACTTGTGTTAAACTTTTCAGGTGCAGAAAATCCATTTAGGTAAGGTTCCACTGGAACTGGCAAAACCTCTGCATTAGAAGTTACAATATTGGGCTCATTTGGTACTAGTGTGGCAGGTGAGGGTATTGGCGCTATGTTATGAATAATTTGTTTGTGATCTTTGGCAAAATCATATCTCTGAAGCGGTCGGGAGGCTGCAAACAGTGTTCGAAACTCATTATCAAATGAGTCAGTTATTTCTCCAGTTAGAAGTGTGACCAGGTTTCTGTCCAGTCGTGAGTCACTCCATGTGAAACTGAAAAACAAATGAGGTTAGATTTTAAAAGCAAATAAGCTAAAATTGATTGACCATATTAGACGACATGAGAAATGGTTCTTAAGATACAATAGGTCTGATTCACTAAGGAAAGTAAAGCAAAAAAATAATGAGTAACTTTGCAACTTGGCAAAACCATGTTGCATTGGAGGGGGTGCTAAATTTAAAATATGATAGCAGATTTATAGTTGGGATAGGGTATGTCCTAGAATAACTTTAAATTTCAGGGTAAAAATAAAGCTAGCAAGTATTTGTGTGCTACATGAAAAACAGGCAGTATTTAACTAATTTGCAAAATAATAAACTAATTTGCACCGCTTGCAGTAACAGGGTTTTGTTCAGCAGAAAACTTACTCATTTCTTTGACTTACTTTCCTTAATAAATCAGGCCCAAAATGTTCATTTAGTATGTCATTATAAGATGTTTCTCACACATGAAATAAATTATAGGAATTTAAGGCAGAAGTGTATAAAATAGAACCAGAATTATCTAAAAAAAAAAAGCAAATAGTTCAATTTCACATTATTAAATTCAATGTACCTGTACAATTCCAACAAAAATCGATATCAGTATTGTTAAAAAAAATCATGAAATTATTCTTCTAGTTGACAAAGACAGAGCACTGGGGAAGCCAAGTGCATTTTATGATGATCAAACTTCACCACCATATGTATAGAATGGTGCAAGATTGCTGCATAATTGTCTTCAGCTACATGGATGATAATGTGTTAAAATTAAGATCCTACAACTAAAATTTAAAAAAGAATTTTTGTTCTGTAACAAAGTGGTCAAAAATGTAAAATGCAGTGACATTTCTTGATAAATACTATATACATACTACATACATACACAGAGGTCGAAGTGTAAATTTAAAAGTGGTGATATGAAAATTTAGAATTGACCACATGGAAAATGTAAGTAATTGAAGTAGTAGGGGGGTATTCAATTGACCGCAAGATTATTATTTTTTTCCCACTGCGTTAAAAAAAAAAAACACCCGAGGGTTTTTAACTGCTATAGCGACCGTTTTTAGTTAATGCAGCGTTTAAACTCGTGCAATTCAATTGAAAAGGAGGGAATGCTGCCCCACGCATTAATCATTGTGTTTGCGAGTTTTTAGAGGAGTGAAGAGGAGTTTTAATGCAGTCGTGTATAGCACAAAAAAAGGATTGGCATACATTTCAATACATTTTATTGCATTACACAACCATTCTAGTTGATAATATCTACATTACAGTACTTTCTTTAGCATTTTTTTTATATAACTATTTTTTACTATAGAATCATCTATACCATGTCAAAACACATTAGTGCAAACCTATTTGTACCAAAAACATACATAAATATATTTAATTAGTGATTTTAATTTTTTTATTTTTTATGTTTTTTTTATTTCATTATTTTTTAACAAGAAATCAACTTTTACATGTTAAGCATTAGTGATAAACATAGTTTATCTTTTTTTTCTCATTATTACATGATTCCAAATAGTTTTCAGAGGTTTTTTATTTTTATCACATCCCAAAGAGGTGTGAGATAAAACAGCATATTGGCCTGTTTAACGCACCGTGTTAAAAAACAATTGAATAGCTTTTAAAGCGGCTGCTTCTCGCGCACCCTATACTTTCAATAAACCTTCTACTGGAGCGCAAGAGTACCGTTTGTTAAAAAATATCGGCGTGTTAAAAATGAAATTTAATCGCGGATAAAGTTAACTCGCTCGAAAAATGATTAAAAAACAGCATTAAAATGACTTAACACGGTCTTAAAAAAATCTTGCGGCCAATTGAATACCCCCTGTAATGCAAGTGAATGGAATTGTAATGTAAGTGAATGGAATTTGATGGTTTTACAATGAAGGCAGTAGAAGTGGTGGTATGGTATAGCACGGCATACCAGCCCACTTCCACCTCTGTACATACAGTATATATATATATATATATATATATATATATATATATATATATATATGAATATTTAATATGTGCTATGCTTGATCCTGCCATAGACCTGGAACTAAGAGGTAAACCATATACATATCCCCCTGATGGTCTGCTCCAGGTGAAACGTATTGGGTATGACTCGATGGACTAATTGGCTTGATTGATCCACTGTGCTGGAGTGAGAAAAAGCTGTGACAACTCGTTTCTTATGGTGGTAATCTGAAACTGTACATAGTAGTGCATTGCACTTATATGCTCTTGTAATTAAGCTGGAACATATATTTTATTGAAATAGTTACTTATAATAAAACAGTTTTACCTGCACTATGAAGTGCCCCCTTTCTTTCTTTATTTTTTTTGTCTTTTAGTCTGAAAAAAGAAACTGGCAGAAACAAGGGGAAGTGGCAAGTCTTTGAAGTTTCCTGGTACGTAGCGACTTAATCTTAGGTGAAAAGACTTACAACCTTTGGATGTAGGGTACAGAGTGTTTGAATCGATTACAGTTGACTTCACTGGATGGTGTTCTTGTGTGTTTGGGCAATATAAAGATGTTAAAATATACGCAAAATTTAAAACAAAATATTATTTTAGGATGTCTTTTTTTTTAAGCAAAGTTGTTTTACATGTCATTTTTGAACAGCAAATCATCATCATCATCATCATCATCATCATTTATTTATATAGCTCCACTAATTCCGCAGCACTGTACAGAGAGCTCACTCACATCAGTCCTTGCCCCATTGGGGCTTACAGTCTAAATTCCCTACCACACACATACACAGACATAGAGACAGACACACACAGACTATGGTCAATTTGTTAGCAGCCAATTAACCTACTGGTATGCTTTTGGAGTGTGGGAGGAAACCGGAGCACCCGGAGGAAACCCACGCAAACACGGAGAGAACATACAAACTCCTCACAGATAAGGCCATGGTCGGGAATTGAACTCATGACCCCAGTGCTGTAAGGCAAAAGTGCTAACCACTTAGTTCTGCTTAACATTTGTGGAAAAAAAGTAACAAATAACATTTTGCATTTGTAAAATTTCTGTTTAAATTACTTTTTTGTGTGCACCTTTATTAAAAGTTTACAGAATTTGGTGAATTTAGAACTATTGGCCCAATGGAACAAAATTGCAACATTAATCTCTTGTTTCACTTACATGAATTACAAACAAAAATAAAATGTTGTGCTAATAAGAGGTCTACCTTAAATTGTACCTTAAATTAAACATTCACTTGTACCTGAAATTTATTTAAATATATATCCCAGTGCCTCACAATCTCCACCATCCTCAAGTACATCTGTTGGCTGCAACACGTATTTTGAATTCCAAGACCTGGCGTTATCACTAATGTGTTTGGCCATATAACATCACGCTGACAACTCTATGACAATATCCCATGATAAGCTTTTATAACTTGCTTTGGATTATATATAGTACATGCATTTTTAAAGCACACAGATGGTGCGGCTACAAACTGAGTCACTTGTGTTTACTGAGGCTTCTGCATGAAAGATACTGATGCAATGTTTACATTCGAGATTGAGATTTAGGAATAGAAATAGCAAACCATAGTGCATTTATAAGTACACTGTCAGCGCAAGATACCGCTAAGTAGATTATTATGTCCAGTGGTTCATACAAAACCGTAAATATGATGAGATATTTCTTTATACATTTATTTATCTATATTTATACCCAGGAACACAACTATATGGATGTGCATGCTATCAATCTATGGTGTATCCCTTATATTTTAAAGTGTTATGCACTATTGCAGTGACACATGTATCTGCAAAGATTAATATAGAGGACTTGAAAGAAGCTGCATTTTGAAACATAAGAGTGGGAGAAAATAGGTGTGGTTGAGGTCTATGTATTTTGGTCTAAATAATTCAATGAAGAAAACATGTCTCAGATTATAACCTTTGACCTTTTATTGAGGTAAAATGATGTTTCTCAAAAGAAGCCATTTTATCGTTTCCTGGTGTACAGTATTCCAGTTCCACCTGTCTGAAACTCGCTTCTTTGCCTCCAGCCCAGATAGTATTAACATGTGCATGAGTCAATGGACAAATTCAATTGACAGTACTCATTCAGCACTATGTGCGTTTAGCCCTAAAGACAAATGCTAACAGAACATTACATGTCACAAATAACTAATAATATCTAGTAGATCTTTTTACAACAGGTCAATTCTTCAACTTCTGAGGTGTAATTTTTGTTGACACAAGTAGAACATAAATATTGCATTGAGATATTGTCTAATATTGAGATCATTTATCTTTGTCATTATTTGTGAATAAACTATTTGAGTTAACTCTAAAACATTGTAGACATAGTGCTGTAAAATTTGTTAGCACTTTATTAATAACTAGTTAAAAGCTCGTCAAAATAACACGAAAAAATAACAGTAAGATCATGTTGGATCCTTTTTTATTTTATTATTATTAATTTTTATTTCTAGGGCGCCACTAGGTCTCCGTAGCGCCGTACAGGGACAGACAGAAACGCAATACAGGGTGAGACAGCACAGTACAGTTAACAGAAAGCACAGTAACTCAAAAGCTCAATGAACAGCTAGATTAGAGGTGAGAGCCCCCAGCGGGGTAGAGACAGGGGCCGGAGGACCTCACGGAGGAGACAAGGAGCTGGAGAGCAGAGTTGGTGGAGAACAGAAGGAGAGGAGGCCCTGCTCGGAGGAGCGTACAATCTAAGGGGAGGGTAGGACGGACAGAGACACAATGGTAGGAGGAGGGAATGGGGAGAGCGGAGGCAGAGACGGAGGGGGGGAGAGGAAAATGAAAAGGTGGGAAGAAGGAGGGGGACAGGAGAGGGAGGGGGGTAGGGGGAGACTGGGAGGAGGTCAAATTGCATCCAATTTGACTTTAATCTTGTAGCAGTATTGATTGAATAGTTTGTCAGATGGCTGCTCAGCCGCAAAATGCTTAGTGTGGCAAAATTCATAAATACTCTTCATGGGACCACAGTTATGAGCATTAATATTTGTTTAATCAAAGTTACCAGCATCAAGAATGGCGTGACATCTTTTTCTCTGACTTTGTAGGCGTTGATATTACCTCTGTCCTGTTCTCTCTTCGATTGTTTTATCTGTGACAGGCAATTTACTGAGGAGTCATATTTACATGGCGATGACGATCACGTTCGTGTTCTCTTTGGTCCTCAGTCGTAGTTTGTCGTTGGATTTTATCCCGCTCCACCCTTTGTTTTTTTGCTACTTTTTGCTGTGCAGTTACTCCCACAGCAGACATTTGCCTTTTAGGTGGCATCGCAGTTACACTTTGTTGCATACATTAATCAGTGTATTCCTATTTATTTAATACTAAGTGCAAATAAAATGAATGGCTAGAAAATTGAGCTAATCTGGAATAGCAAAGGTCGTTATAAATGATAACTGCCACCCAGAAAGGATAAATAAATCAAACAAAATAAGCCCAAGAAATGAGGGAAATTTAGTTAGAAGGAATAGTCAAGTACACAAAAGAGTCATTTGCAAACATTTTACCAAATTTGCTTGTGTGTTTTGTGTATTTTAGTAGTTATCTGTGTTATAACTCTTTACTGCCCCCTAGTATTTCAGCACACACATATAAAAGGTGAGGAGCAGCGTTAGTCTTTTTTATATATATAGATAGACAATAATGGACCGATCCTAGTTAACAGTATACTATATTACGCAGTATGGGAGAAAGCTGAACAGGTTGCTACATTTGTAAGACAAATAAATACCCAGCACAGTTTTGTTATGCCTATCCGTGTCACGCACTAATGTAATTTAAACATAAGCATTTTTAAATGAACTATATTATTATAAATATGCATGAAATTGCCAAATAAAACAACTGATATGGAGACTGAAGTATTTTTTTATTTTTTTATGTTTAAATTCATCATATATAGTAATTCACATAACAATCTCTCCAGTCTATAATCACAATATTTCAGTCTCTGGTCACAAGAAGCAGAGTAGCAGAACAAGTACGACTAACCACACCCTGATGGTGCTTTCTTGAGGACCTGAGGCATTGCAGAGGTTGGTGTTACAGCATCCATAAGTCACGGTGTAGTTGGTTCCAAAATGAAGTATCTCTTGATTTGTTCCACACTTCCCCATTTCAATACAGCCTTTGTTTTTGAGCACTGAGACACCGTGCGAAAATCCTTCTCCAATAAAGCATTCTTCTCCTATTGAACACGTTGTTGGAATACTGGCACAATCTGTGTCTGTGGTAAAATCGCAGTAATAGCATTTAAAGGCTTGGGACGGAGGCCAGCAGGCCATGAAATATAATCCCACCAGCACAAAAAGCTGTTTCATTATCTTGATTGAGTCACACTTGCATGAATATCGAATTCTCTGATTGGTTTGAAGATTCCTTCAGTAGAAAGCAGTCTATGCGCTGGTTATATGTCGTCCAGACAGCTGAAGCTCTACAATGGTTTATGAAAGCAGAAATATCACGTCGAGGTCGACAATCCAGCTTGTACCACTTCACCCAGGAAAATAGTTTTGTTCTTGACATGTAGCCTGTGATATAGTGATGCACAGTCAAGATGATGTAACAATCACATGGGTCTTGGTGAACAGCTGGAGATATCATAATGGGGTTTAGGTCATGAGTTGGAGATATCATGAAAACATGGCCAGCAGCTGCACTCCCACAAAATGTCCAAGTCTGACCTAGTTTTTTTAAAATTGTGGACTAATCAGAAATGATCATCACAGTTATGATTGTTTCCTGTTATGTGCAACTAACCAGTTTTCAATACAAGCACCTATAGGCTAATGTGTAGTCTTGTATGTTGTGCCCATAAAGCAGATTGCCCTATTGACTTCAAATAAACAGGGGAACATATCAAAATTATTTTGTTTCTTTTTATAAAAAGTTCAATAAAATAAAAGTATTACACTAGCTAGTATCACAACATATTTCCCAGTTACAAATGTCCTCAAATTGTTCTATGTAGATTTTAAAACCTTTCGTTATTCTTTGAGAGGTGACTTTTTTTGCTGAGCACTGTTCTGCCAACAGATAACTTGCTTATAACTCAAGTGGTGCACATAGGCCATAGCTATGCAAAATAGTAATAATATATTTACTTACTTAATCTACATTCTTTTATACAAATACCAGTTGACTGTACATCATAGTAACCGGGATCATCAAAGTTGCTGTATAATTTCACGCAATATGAATTTCACAGCGGAACAGGCCATTTCTCCAAGGTGTGATGTTCAAACGATACAATCTTCAAGTTCCACTTTTGCTTCACCACTTCACAAAATTACATTCTGCACTATTTAATTATGGTGAAGGTATAGCCTAGTAATTTAGCTGGAACTACAACAGCGTCATATCATTCTGCTCTGCGGTGTTGTGCGCACTACGAAACTGGAGACGTTCAGGTGGAACGAAAATGATATGGGAATTCCGCACAGAATAAGGATGAAGGAGGGAATTCTGCTCAGAACATTTAAGGCCAAATATCAACATAGAGATGTGCAAAATTACATAGATAGAGATGGATCAAAGCAAATATTTTGTAGAACACTTTTGAAATTTTCACTTATCTCTAATACTGACATACCACATCATACAAAGTACCAGCATTTACCGTTTTGAGACTATTGTTTCTCAAGGATTGTGAAGATACCTTAGTGCATGGCATGGCATGTGGGGAGGTCAGAGTGGTGTATGGGGGAGTTTCAGACTAGACGTGCGATCTGAGGGCTTGTAAGGGTCTCAGGGTATATGGGGACAGATTGTGGCAAGTGTGGGTCCGACGACATGTGTATGAGGCAAGTGGTAGGTCTGAGTGACATGTGGTGTAATTTTGGAGCAAATGTGGGGCATGTGGCTACAGTTTGGGATGAGTCATGTGGGGGTACTGAGGTTGTATTTTATTCTAGAAATTAAGGGTAATGTGAAGCACTCTTGGAGTTTGGTGGACTGCGCAGGTGACCCTTATAATATATCAGGCTGCCCAACAAGCTGTACCTCACTTTGCAACTACACACTGTTTATATATATATATATATATATATATATATATATATATATATGGTAGATAGATAAGTTTAGTTCTGCATTCATTCTATAATTATGTAGTTTGCTATATGCTTCAGCATTGTATTGAGGTCAATCTGTTAATTAGAGTGTTGTATCAGTGCTGATGCATCTATATGTTCTTGTTTGTGATATTTGTAATTTGTTTTCATTATTATTTTTATGTGGAATATTAAATACAATGTTTAGAGAGTAGTTTGACACATGTTTGCAGTTTTTTGGAGTTTATACATTTCTCTGACAAATAGTCCTGTCTCTTTCCTTGTTTTTGGTGATTTGCGATCATTAGACTAAATGCTACCTGTACTTAACCTATATAATACCCTCTCTAGTGGCTGACCATGCCTCCCTGAGGGCTGGCCACATCTCTTTAGGGATGTGCACATGCTAACATTATGTTCTCAGATGATTTTGAGCACCTTAAATACCTATAAACTGCTCAATTGCCTACACTAAGAAATGTGCATTTTGTAAAGCTACAAGTATCTGTTTAGAACAATAGATTCCTGTTGATCTAGGGACAAATAAGCCAGTGGAGAGTTAAAATAGGATTGTACAGTATATCACAAGCAAAGGGCATCAGGCAGGAGGAAAGTTACTGTTACAAACTGTTCTTAAGAACATCAGAAATTCAAAGTAAACTCCAATAGTCCCTATACGTTTGGATGATGGTTTTGTTGTTTGATGTTTTTGTTTTTAATCACAAGGGGAGTTATTTATGAGCAAAGTATAATAAACTAACAACCCATCAACTATAAGCTTTGATTAGTTAATTACAAGACAATAAAAGCCAGTGTCTGATTGATTCCTACAGGTTGCTGTCAGGGACGGACTGGGACTAAAAATCAGCCCTGGCATTTAAAGCACACAGGCCCACGTGTTGTGGGCTCCATGTATTATATTGTTGCACACTGATGCTGGCGCAGTGCAGTTTGCTGGTGCTGTACAATATGATGTAGTATGAGTGTGTGTGTGTGAGGGGGTATTTATTTCTCTTAATGACCCTGAACATTACATTGTTAGCACCCCAATTACATCAATAAATACCATGACAATACATTATTAGTACCCAAATTACAGCAATAAATAGCCCCCCACACACACTCATACTACATCGATATCCACCCACATTACAGCAACCAGCATCACCCCCACATTACAGCGTCCAGCATGACCCCCCACATTACAGCGTCCAGCATGACCCCCCACATTACAGCGTCCAGCATGACCCCCCACATTACAGCGTCCAGCATCAACTCCCACATTACAGCGCCCGCATGACCCACCACATTACAGCAACCGGCATCACCCCCACATTACAGCATCCCGCATCACCTCCCACATTATAGCAATACCCTCTCCTACTTATTAGCAATACTAAGCCCCAAACACACTACAACATTGCCACCAGCATGCCACCCCATACTACAGCAATACCACCAATTATACAGGCGCCACTGTAGGAAACCAATGTTTTGCTTTTTTCAAATCTCCCACAAAATAGCAACAACGAACAGTATACTTACACACATATAGGTAACAGGTACCCTTTTCCCTCAATTAAATAGTAATGGCAGAATTTTCATGAATCATTCCACATGAAATAAAACTCTAACATATATCTAAAAAAAACCATAACAATTGAATGATCATTTGAACCCACACGGCCGCATTAAAAGTATTTCCATCTACAGCAAAATGTCAGAGAAAAATATTTTTTTTTACTACAGTAACTGGATATGCGTCTTTTCTATTCATTTTAAATAACACAGTATATAAATTAAGGGGGATAGAGGAGGTGGGTGAGAGATAATTGGATGTGATCCATCAGTTTGATTAGATAGGAAACATTTAGATTATTTACCTGGAGACGTCTAACCCCTTGACTCACAGGCAGGGCTGACAAGAGGAATTTTGGGCCTTGATACAGCAACTTCTTTGGGCTCCCATCATATTCAACAATGAAAGACTTGCCTTTGGCAGAAGTTCATATGATGCCACACCGTAGTGTGCCCAGTTCATATTATGCCACACCGTAGTGCCCCATGGTCATATTATGCCACATAGTATTACCTTCAATTCATATTTGGTCATGCAGAAGTGCCCACAAATAATATTATGGCATAGTAGTGCCTCCAAAACATATACCATACAGTAGTGCCCCCAAATCATATTATGTCACAACAGTGCCTCCAAATCATATTATACCACAATAGTGCCCCCAAATCATTAGTAGTGCCCAGACAAAAACTCATTCACAAATAAAAATTGGTACAGCATATCAGATACTGAGTGTGAGTCCCAAGACCAGCTTAATACATCATTTACAATGCAAACAAAAATAGATATATTGACACAATCACAGATAAAATTTATGACAAGCAATGTTTTTTCCCCTTAATTAAAAATCTCTGTACAGATAAATATGCAACAAACATTACAGCGCAATAATGAGCAATACATAGTGTTAAACATTATTGGATACGCTGTAGTGTCCCCAGTTCAAGAAAGGATGGTTAAAAACACATTGCACACGAGAAAATATATGAACTTAGCTGATTATGGCATCCTGTGTTCTGTTCTCCTACTGGGCAAGGAGGGATCAGCAGCTGTCAGCTCACACAGGAAGGGCAGTGGTCGAAGCAGAAATTTAGAAGTGGGGGTATGGAAAATATAAGTGAATGGAGTATGAAGGCTTGATTTTTTATTTTTTTTTAACACTTGTCCCCTCTGTGCATTTCCATTCTTCATTACTACTTGTGTTTTATGATGGCTGCATCCCTGACATTCCCATTCTTAAGATGTCTCTCCCTTTACACTTTCTTTTACCTATGTCCCTGCACCATCTTCTCCTTTGTCCCTCTCACTTAACCCCCTGCACCACCTACTCCCCTGGCTCTCTCACACGTCTTCCTGCACCACCTTCTCCCCTGGCGCTCTCACCCCTCTTCCTGCACCCTCTACCCCACGGCTCACTCACCCCTCTTCCTGCACCTCCTACCAAACTGGCTCTCTCACCGCCTTCCCCTTTGGATCTCTCACCCCCTCTCCCAGCACCCCCTTCCCCTTTGGCTCTCTCACCCCCTCTCCCAGCACCCCCTTCCCCATTGGCTCTCTCATCCCCCTCCCAGCACTCCCTTCCCCTTTGGCTCTCTCACCCCCTCTCCCAGCATCCCCTTCCCCTTTGGCTCTCTCACCCCCTCTCCCAGCACCCCCTTCCCCTTTGGCTCTCTCACCCCCTCTCCCAGCACCCCCTTCCCCTTTGGCTCTCTCACCCCCTCTCCCAGCACCCCCTGGCTCTCTCACCCCCTCTCCCAGCACCTCCTACTCCCTGGTTCTCTCACCCCCTTTCCCAGCACCCCCTGGCTCTCTCACCCCCTCTCCCAGCACCCCCTGGCTCTCTCACCCCCTCTCCCAGCACCTCCTGGCTCTCTCACCCCCTCTCCCAGCACCCCCTGGCTCTCTCACCCCCTCTCCCAGAACCCCGTGGCTTTCTCACCATCTCACAGCACCCCTTCCCCTTTAGCTCTCTCACCCCTCTCACAGCACCCCTTCCCCTTTAGCTCTCTCACCCCTCTCACAGCACTCCTTCCCCTTTAGCTCTCTCACCCCTCTCACAGCACCCCTTCCCCTTTGGCTCTCTCACCCCCTCTCACTTCCCCTTTGGCTCTCTCACCCCCTTTCCCAGCACTCCCTACCCCTTGGCTCTCTCACACTCTTGACCCCCCCCCGCGCGAGAATGACGGCACCCCCGCGACCCCCCTCCCCAAAGAAAATCGCGGCTCCCCCGCGACCCCCCCCCTTCGGTGAAAAAGAAAACAGGAAATTCACAGCATACAGCATAGCATAACAGTGGAGGGAGCTGAGGAGCACGCAACAGAGGTGGCTGGTTCCCGGGGAGCCAGCCACCACGAAGGCAGGAGGAGTCAGGCCGGCCCATCCATCCATCGGCCCTTCTGGCATCTGCCAGAAGTGCCAGATGGCCAGTCCGGCCCTGGTTGCTGTGCATTGGTTCTTTGTTATAGATATCTACATAAATGAACAGCCTTGACACATGTGTTCTATTTCAGAAACCAAAAAGATGTAAAGAAATATTAAAGTGCTATCTATCTCTCATAGACCTTAACTCTACTATAATAAACAAAATACTTAAATTCATAAATCATATAACCTATTGCACTAGATTTTTTCCTTTTTTAAATTTTTTACATTGTGGTGATCTACATGAGGAAATTCCATCCATGACCTCACATTCATTATTGGAGATCCTTGAAGATGTATGATATATGAAAATTTCAAATTTGCATTTTGTAAGTGTATCACCTTAAGGGGATATCCACTTTGAAAGGGCTCCCACAAGATTGCACGTTATGATGTCATGGTAACAAGTTTATGTTCTGTAAGTACACTCACGAGGGGGAACCCACCATCTGGATGAACAATTTTAATCACCAATTCTTAGACTTATTTGGACATTTGCGAATTTATCTATTGGTTTATGCAGTGTTGCACTATTATTTTTATTCCTGGTTTATACAGTGTTGCACTATTGTTATTTTTATTTTTGTCTTACATGTTTGGATCACATGGTTCAAAATCTACGAACAACACCCAGTCACCGAATTGAATTTAAGTATTTTCTTAATTATAGTAGCGTTAAGGTCTATAAGAGATAGATAGTGCTTTAAAATTTCTTTACAACTTTTTGGTTTCCGCAATTCTCTTTCAACATGTGTATGATTGAATTAAGATTATTTTAACTGCAATCAAATTTGAAGCACTATAAAAAAAACCACTTTTCTAATTACATGACTTCTATTTATAAACCCCATGAAGCAAAATCTAAGCAATATTCAGGTATACTGTATCTACTGCAGTAATTAGGTAATCACAAGATTTGCCTTCTGAAACTTATCCAAATAAACTATGCATATATTTTCCTATTCATTATGAGACAGGACAAGCCCAGAACATATATATCAGTCTTCCAATGATGTCATATATTATTCTTAGCATAGATTTCTATTTATCCCAAATGTAATTTTCCTTACTGTCATTTTTGTGTGGAAGTTTATTGTAATATTTTAGTCAAAAAATGTGGTCTATATTTTCTTTAGCTTTAGAGAGTGTTCCTATGTGCAGAACTTATACTGTATATATTATAAATACTCTCTACATAACCTTAGTGAAAACTTTAAGGGAAAAGGGGCTCTTCCTGAACTTTTATTTTCCCCATCCAGTTGCCAGAAGTTTAAGTAAATGTGATTAATATGGATCATGTTCCCTTCATCCAGCACTAAACACCATCATTCTAAGCTCTGGAAATACCACAGCTCTCTGCAGCCTAAAAATATGTATCAACCATTGTGTCCCATGATGCAAATGTATATGTACATGGCTGCAATGTTAGTAAATGTGTCAGCCTAATTAATCAACTTTATACACCTCATTTACTGAAGTGTTTACCCATTAGAGTAGTGACATATACCTGTAAAGATTTAAATAAAAGAATATAAAAAAACTGCATTTTGAAACAGAAGAGGGGGAAGAAAATAGGTGTCATTGTGAATTTTCATCATCAGCTATTTATATAGCGCCACTAATTCTGCAGCGCTGTGCAGAGAACTCAGATCAGTCCCTGCCCCATTGGAGCTTACAAAAAACAAAACTAACAGCGCTTGATATAGTAAGCCAGAAATTCAATTTAAAGGTTGTTCTAATTAACTATCATATGGCAGAAATCATTAGGGAAACACTGGGAATAGTTTAGCAATAGAACATTTCAATATAAAGTATCAACAACAAATGTGAATTAGATAAAACAAATTAAAACAATATAAGCAGTAAATATGCTTAAAAGCACTAGGGTCAATTTAAAAGCAGCCAATTAACCTACCAGCTAAGGCCATGGTCGGGAATTGAACTCATGACCCAAGTGCTGTGAGGCAGAAGTGCCAACCACTGAGTCACCGTGCTGACCCAAATTTTGGCCCAATGAATAAAATGAGAAAACATTTTCCATATTATACCCTCTACCCTCTTGTAAACTATGCTCTATTACTACTTTATACTCCTTCCTTTGAGATATAATGATGCTCTGGAAAAAAAAGCTTTTATCTTTTCCTGATGTACAGTATTCCAGTTACACCTGTCTGAAACTCGCTTTGTTGCCTACAGCCAAGACGATGTTAACATAGGCAGTAGACAATAGAAAAATTCAATTCACAGAGCCCTCAAGTCAAATACTAGCAGAATAGTGCTCAGAATGTAACGTCATAAATAACTAAAATTTTTAGTAGCTTTTTTTTTTTTTAACATGTGAGTCCTTTAGTTTGTGAATTCTAATATTTTTGTACACATAAGTAAAACATAAATTTTGCATTGAGACAATGTTTTTGATTCAGATATTGCATTTATCTTTGTAATTATGTGTTAATAAACTATCTGGGGTAACTCTAAAGAAAATATGTAAAGATTTTAGTAATAGCACTCTCCAGACTATTTCTCCTTTTTAGTACTGAATGGCTTAAAACAACACATAATAAAGAATGTTTAACATCATCATCATTTGAATGTTGGAACAAATTCATACAACAACTATCGGACAGGCAATCAAGAAAATCTTCCATCACGCTTCCTGTTACTCCTGTCAAATACTGGCAGAACAGCCCCTATTAATATTTAACCCCTCATATATTATAATATACATCACAGAAAACTCAGCATATGCCTCAACTACTATAGGCTCCAAACACTTAGAGCCTGATGCAGAGTTGGCCACAACTGCACCTCAAGTTGCAGGGCAAAATTGTGTTCACTAAAATAGCCGCAATTGCATACATATGCGAAGCAGCAATACTCATGCAGATCTGCACCAATAGCATACAGTATGTGTCTGGTTTACGCCAGGTATATGTCACATACACTTACACCCATGTTTATAACCATTTGTTTTGTTTACAATGTATGTATTGACCATTAGCCATCAATAAAACTTCAAAAACCTTTTTAATTAGGAGACACAATTCCCTGTTCACTTATGTGAAAGCAAAAATGCTTAAACATGCACACAAAAGCATAAAATATGCATATGCAATGAAGAACATCACTATCAGTGTAAGCAGAGCAATAGCAAACAAGTGGTTTGATATTGATGGTTACCATCAGCATCATCCTCTGCTATTTGGATCCAGGGGCGCACAGAGGATTTTTCAGGGGGGGTTTCCTCCACCCCCGAAAAAACAACAACCCCTAGAGAGCTCCGTTTCGGCTGCACTGTACTATACAGCAGCCGCGGCGCTGTCAAAGAAGCATCCGCGGTGGTGCTATATACAATACAGCACCGCCGCGGACACTTCCTAGACAGCGCCGCGGCTGCTGTATAGTACAGTGCCGATATGTGGGCACTTTTTTAACGGAGGGGGGGGTTCTGGAGACCCCGAAACCCTCCCTGCGTGCTCCACTGGGACCTGCCCTTGACCACTCGCAAATAATATGGCTTGGACAGTCATAAATGCATCTGTGACCTTCCGTTACTATTTAAGCTCCAGGCGCAAGCAGTTGTGTCTCACGGGAAGAATCATGGAACTCTGCATAGTCGCATATGCAATCGCCCACTTTTTTTTGAGCTTGCAAAGAGCTATTTCAAGATATGCCATGCTAACTGGGTTAGTACTCACACAGCATCAGACCCCTAAAGCCCAACTCCATGGATGGATCGCTGAATCTCAGGGATTGGATGAGCAAACATTCATCATCATCACCATTTATTTATATAGTGTCACTAATTCCGCAGCGCTGTACAGAGAACTCACTCACATCAGTCCCTGCCCAATTGGAGCTTACAGTCTAAATTCCCTAACACACAGACACGGACACACAGACATGGATAGACAGACACACTCACACAGACAGACACACAGACTAGGGTCAATTTGTTAGCAGACAATTAACCTACCAGTATGTTTTTGGAGTGTGGGAGGAAACCGGAGCACCCGGAGGAAACCCACGCAAACACAGGGAGAACATAGAAACTAATTAAACCATTGTTTAATTATGTTATAATGTTAGGTTCACTGTATTTATTATATATTTTATAAAAACAGATCATCTGTAAATATCTGAGGATTATTTTCAGGCAGCAGGAAAAACAGGAATCTATTAAATATGGATGGACTCTCCAGGGATCCAGCATGTATTTTGCCATAATTATATATGCAATGACTATATAGTTATTTATTACTGAATACATATCCATGCTTTATAAATAAATTAAACATATGAGTTGAAAGCTACATTAAAATATATGATAATTTTTTTGTTCAGTTGAGCACAAGAGTTTTCAAATTCATTGCATCTAGTAATTCGCATAACAATCTCTCAAGTTGATTATCACAATATTCCTGTTTATGTTTCTGCTTTGTTTCTATAATTCTGTATCTGATTACAAGAAGCACAACAGTAGGGCAAGTGCCATTGACTATACCAATAGGATGGAGATTTCTTGGGAACCTGATGCATTGCAAAGGTTAGTGTTGCAGGATGCATAAGACACTGTATAGTCCCCAAATCGGAGTAACCAGAATAAACCCACACAAACACAGGGAGAACATACAGGGCCTGATTGTACAAGGAACGTAAATGCCGATTTTGTGTGTATTGTCCACAAATATAATTTGCGCATGCACAGAACTGGACCATACACAACTAAAGGCAACAGCATTCAAATCATCTTTGTACACATAGGACACTTACTACAGCCTACAATTTGTGGGGGTGAACAGGGCCAAGAAGGGGAGTTCGCTTGTAATCAATGTACAGTGAGGGCGTTCCCGTGCAGCCATGTCCAACTTGAGCGCACGCAGCCATGTCCGCTTGAAGGTTTGGGCATCTCAAAGTTATTAGTTTTTCTGCCGTATCTCTTGCTCCAGTAACAGGGCTAGTCTAAGTCCTGATCACTAGTGATGACACTCTTGTGTCCATGCTATAACATATGTTTGCAATCAGGGGCAACTGTAAAAATTTATTTTATGTTCAGTCGATATTACGATCACACTAATAAATGTATTTCATGTAAAAATAAAATATATATAAAAATATGTTTTTAAAATGTTTTGTCATTAATGCTTACATAACCGGTGAGATTAACTGAATATTTTTTTTTTCTGTGCATTCTTTTGCGAATGTATATTCCATAAAGGCATTGGGCACATCCTGCAGTGTCTTGTGCAGAAGAACAGACCAGACCTACACCAGAATTCATTAGCGCAAGTATCTTCAGATCTGTTCCTTGTCGAATTCGGTTGTACGTAGAGCTGATTTACGTTGCACTGAGTATGCGTGCCTTGATGAATCAGACCCACAAAGTCCACATAGATAATGTCCTAGTCAGAATTGAAACCACGGCCCCAGGGCTGTGAGGCAGCAGTGCTAACCGCTATGCTGCCCAAATGTGGGACTCTTTATAGAATGTAATTCCTTACAGGGCTGTATGTTATTTGAGCTGTTTACTTACAGTTGTTTCCCAAGCTTGGGTGCAACAGTTCTTGGCCCCAATGTTCTCACAATTATGTCAGTCAGATTTTGTTTTTGGTGAGCAAAGTTCTGCCAACAGATAATTTGCATCTAATTCAAGTTGAGCATATTATACATGGTTATTTAAAAAAGTAATATTAGTAATATTATTATATTAATATTAGAGGTATGACGTTCATAGGCTGGCTGCAGGGGTGCACGGATGATTTTTAAGGGGGGGTTTCCCCTCCACCGAAAAAAAATACAAAAAAAGCGAGAGAGCTGCCGCGCATGAGCCCGCGCATGCTCAGCAGCTCTGTTTCAAAGAAGCGTCCACAGCAGTGGTGTATACAAGGGTAGCCCACTATGGGACTGGCCCGGGGGCCCAGATGCTCCCTGCCCCTGGTGACGTTCCAGCTATACAACATTCCGCACTGTATTCACAAATTATCCCTTACAAGCATATAAGATATCTACAAATCAAACAAGCAAGATATTGTATCTGAGAATCAAAAGAACAGCCTAAAAAGTGTTATACAAATCTTTGTAACTAAACTAAAAAATATTATATACATAAAGTGTTTTACATGATGTCAATAGTAGCACAAAAAACCCTTTAAATCACAGGGTATGTCAGCAACTCTTAGCAGCTATTGAAGAGAACATGCAATTCCCAAACCAAAAACGCTAAAAATAGAGAAATACAATAACGCTTAGAAGTTGCTGAAAGCAACCTAATAATCTGTGGGTATATTTAAAATACACGTTTTTTAAAAATAATAATGCATACCATTAAAAAACAATTGTGAGCTCATAAATATCCGTATATAAGATATATTAAAAAGTGTAAATTCAGGAAGCATATTTTTGATTGCAACCAAAGATGTGACATGCTGTTGCACTATATATATATATATATTGTGTTCATCACCAAAAGTAGTCCTCACCGTCTTGTCATGCTCCATATATAATCATATTATTATATATAGATAATTTAAAATAGATTTGTACACTGTGTCTGTTTCAAACTATTTAGTAGTACACAGTTTCCTTAAGAGTAGAAGAGATTCAGGGATTCAAACAAACCCAATACTCCCTATACAAAGCTATAAGCTTCGTTCAAAGTACAAGACAATAAAAGCCAGTGTCTGATTGGTTCCTATCGGTTATTACACATTGCGGTTTGTCAGTAGATAATCCCCACAATGTGCTCTATAATAAACAGCATTGGAAGAAGAAATCTATTTGTAGGCCCATTAATAAAAATCATGCACGTACTCCTGTAGTTAACATGCATATATAGTTTTTATACAAGTCCAGCATTTATATAAACATGTTGGCAGGTAAAGTTCAGTCTTACCAATGATGTCATGGATTATTCTCAGTGTAGAGCTGTGTTTATTCCAAGTGTAATTTTCCTTGCCGAATGCTTTTTCTAAGCATATGCTAATCATCAGTAAAATAGTTGCGTCAAACGTTAATCCAATATCTTCTCCAGCTTTAGAGACTTTTCCCATGTTTGGGACATAACTTTTATTGGTCAATTCTCTTCTGGTAAACCTAGTCAAAATCTTAACTGTGATCAAATGGAATTTCCCTAAACTTTTTTTTTTCCCATCCCAAGCCAAAAGTTTTAAGTATTTAAGACTAATATTAATTCTGTTCCTCCCTTCCAGCCATATCCACCACCACTCTCCACACTGCAAATATCCAGTTCTCTGCAAAATGCGCAACTTCCTTTGTATTTTATTACCTAATTGTGCACCACGTAATTATTAACTGCTATTTATATAGCAACCACATATTATGCCGCACATTAAGAGAATATTTACTCATTTACATCTGTCCCTGCCCCAGTGTAGCTTACAATCTATATTTCCTAACATACACACAAACACATTCACACTAGGGTTAATTTTGTCAGAAACCAAGTAGCCTACAAACATGTCTTTGGAGTGTGGGGAAGAGCACCGGAAAGAAACCAATGAAAACACATGGAGAACATACAAATGCCACATAGATAGTGCCCCGGTCGCAATCTAAACCATGGCCCCAGTGCTGTGAGGCAGAAATTCAAACCACTGTGCCACATGCTGTCTGTTTTTAATAAATGGTATTGTGAAACTTTGCATGCACCAATTGTCCTCATTCCATGTAGTCTAGGTGTAAAATCATGTCTCTGTATTCCATTGGGTTACAACTTCATTATCACCACCTTCCTAAAGCTATTTAAGCTGTAATATTTAAAATAAAGCACTGTGTTTTTACAATGGAGTGCATAAACCTTCCAAATAAAAATCCTCCGCTATGGGGGCTGCAGGTGAGAAGGCCTTTCTCCCCATCAAAGCCCCATGCATTTTTGAGCTCCTTTGTCTTTACTGAAGCTCCTTTTTGGGATCAGGTTGTGGCTGTAGCCAAAATGAAGACTGTGATTGGCTAACAGTGAAGACTGCTTCCTATTGATTATTTTATCAGCAGCCACAGATTTATCAGTAGAGGGAGCTTCAATAAGCCAGAGGAGGTGAGAAATTACTTGATTCATCTATATGGCCTCAACATTTTGGAATAAGGAGAACAAATGTCTAGTTACATTAATGTCACCACCAAATTTGCACAGTAAACCTATAATTTCCTGATTTTCTTGTAAAGCAGCTTTGTTTTCCAGGTTTGCACTCCCTTCAGCCAAAAAATGGACACCTCTAGTTAGGTTTAGTCAGATCAATTCTGCCCATTGTCCAGAACACCTGCAAAATCATTACCTTTGCACCGCAGAGTTAGAGGCATTACATACATAAAAGTGTCTGTAGTACAGTGCCGCCCTCACTGACAATCTTAATTGTAAAGAATACAATTTTCAATACTTTTATTAAAATGTAATACACAATGTGTCACAAGGAAATAAAAAAGATAACATTCTAATGAGCCTGTTGCAAGGTATTTATAAACCCTAGCCATCTAGTCATACCCAGCCTTTGAACTCACATGAGTAAAACATATCTATACGAGATCTCTATCATACTAAAGTGTGAAAGGTTTGTCCCTCAAGGTTTTTGTTCCTGGATATGTTCTTCATTTTTAATATTGACTAACTGCATAGTATAATTCCTCTTATTATATATATTGAATGCAATTCTATTTTTTATTCCTCAGCTTTACAAGTTAATATTTATTGATGTAGAGTTTAAAATGCTAAAGAGATCACATTATAACCGAGATCAGTGCAGATCACCACGTGGATTGCAATGTACCAAGGTTCACCTAGATGGAACTGCATGTGACGTGCTTTGCATAGAAGGAAACAAATAAAGAAGGAATGAAATAAGAATGTATTAAACACATTGCTAGCATATAATATAGGCAGTTTCTATTGATATATTTGTTATATACGATTTAGCTATCATCATCATCATTTATTTATTTATATAGTGCCACTGATTCCACAGCGTTAGAAAATGAAGACATGTTTGTGTTAAATCACCGAACTGAGATTTGCCTAGAATGGGAAAATGATGGCCAACTATTATAGCTACCATGACGGCCAAATGCTGAGAGGTCATAGTTGGCCGTCATGGTGGCTATAATAGAGGGCCCTTTATGGTGGTTCTTCAATAGAGGGCAGTACAATAGCAATGCACGTTTGCCTCCTAGCAATATTAGATCTATATGAACTGCTTTAGACTG
Source organism: Mixophyes fleayi (assembly GCF_038048845.1). Classification (NCBI taxonomy): domain Eukaryota; kingdom Metazoa; phylum Chordata; class Amphibia; order Anura; family Limnodynastidae; genus Mixophyes; species Mixophyes fleayi. The sequence continues at coordinate 35,621,647 of NC_134412.1, read as the reverse complement.
AATTGTGCTGGCACAATAGTGGACTACGCAAACCTAATATGATATTCCTAGTTAAACATTGTGTGGGGGAGTACCCTTGTGTATATAATACACATACAATCAAAAGAAGATTTTATAAAACAAAACCATACATGTTGGTAAACAAACAAATAGATAAATAAGATACAGTTCTAAACAATAAAAATTGATGATTCACAAAATCTTTAGATAGGTCATGAATGGTGAAAATGTTTTGGTTATAGTTAAAATATAGGAAAATAAGTGAAAGAGAGAATTTTGAACAAGCTCTTCACTACCCACTGCAGCTAGATAGAACCAATACAAACAATAATACACCAAATGTGAGAAAGTGAAACAAGTATAACTAATATGGTGTAATCTAGCGCTGTTTGTCTCCTATATACAAACATACAGTGAAGAATAGTGCTATTAATGCATTCTCACCAGCATAGCTTGTCAGCCATAGGATAATGTCTGAGCTGCATCAACACTCCATGCTACTGCTCTTATCTAATAATGTAATCTAATTCCTCTTCACAAAGGAAATGCGTTACTTTCTTGAGGGACCATGGGTCTCTTACGAAAACCCAGAAATATATAGTTTAATCCACCATTGAGCCATATGGATGGACATTATAGAAAGTGGATCAAGAGAATATAGAGATTATTATTCACATGGTTACCCCGTTTTATGGAGATGGGTGAAAGGCCTATACCTTATTTTCATATTACAGTTTACTAATGTAATTAAGAGATTACAGGCCAAACATATCCCTGTTTAAAGCTTATTCAAAGGTGTTGCAAACTGCTTCCAGAATTTCTTGTTTATTAGAGAGCTGCTGTTTTAGTCTTTGTCCTAAAATTTCCTTATCTACTTGCAAAGCCTAAATGGGAAAAAATCCCTGGTGTTTGAGGTCTCCACTCTACGCAATGATGGCTTGAGGTGCCAGCCTCTCTGCCCTTAAACTCTCTGTGTTAGTCTCGATGCCCTTCCCCGGTCTGTGCCAGTCTCTCTCCTTCCACTGACTGTACCAGTCTTTCTATGTTTCCCCTGTCTGCCAGCCTCTCTGCCCTTTATCTCTTTGTGTTAGTCTCTATGCCCTTACCCTATCTGTGCCAGTATCTCTCCTTCCACTGTCTGTACCAGTCTCTCTACCCTTCCATTGTCTGTGCCAGTCTCTCCATCCTTCCCCTATATGTGTCAGTCTCTCTCCTTCCACAGTCTGCGCCAGTCTCTCTACCCTTCCCCTGTCTGCGCCAGTCTCTCTACCCCTCCCCTATCTGTGCCAGTCTCTCTACCCTTCCCCTGTCTGCCAGCCTCTCTGCCCTTTAACGCTCTGTGTTAGTCTCTATGCCTTTCCCCTGCCTGTGCCAGTATCTCTCCTTCCACTGTCTGTACCAGTCTTTCTACCCTTCCCTTGTTTGTGCCAGTCTCTCTATCCTTCACCTGTCTATGCTAACCTCTCCATACTTCCCCTATTTGTGTCAGTCTCTCTACCCTCCCCCTGTCTGCCAGCCTCTTTGCCATTTCCCTCTCTGTGTTAGCCACTATGCCCTTCCACTGTCTGTGCCAGTGTCTTATCCCTTTCTCTGTCTGAGCCAGTCTCTCTCCCTCTGTCACCCCATTGTGCCTCTGCCCCCCCTTTTAGTCTGTGTCTGTGCATCTTTGACTCCTCTTTGTATGTGTATGTTCCTTTGATTCCCCATCAGTGTGTGTCTGTCTCTAATTTTGTATGTGCACTTCTGTGTCCCTATCTGACTGCTTTTGTCCACCCCCAATTATGTGTTTGCGTTTCTGCTTTGTGGTCTCCATTTACCCTTCTATCCCCCCACCATCTTCTTTCATTTGCCCCCACACTCACTTTTCCTCTATGCCCCTCACAACCCACTTTTCCTTTTGTCCCCTTCTCCTGCCTCCCCCTTCTTCTTCCACTTCTCCTCTCCTCACCCCCTACCTTCCTCTTCTGCTTGAGTCGATGGACTCATGGTGGCTGCTGATGCATCAACCTGAGGATAGCAGGCAAGCACAAGTCAATAGTAAGCTTTTGATATGTTATGAACTCTATTTATGGAGTTCAAAATCTATTAGCACACATGTTAATGGTATTTTTGAGACACTGCTGGTCAGGAATTCCCCATTGAAAAGAGACATATTTATGAAAGCGAGAAAAGTCTTATTAAACAAGGTAGGATATCATGTTTAGGATGGTCTTATTTGCAAGGTATATTTTCTCTTTATATATTACACTTTTCTTCATATACTACACAATGGCACTAGCCATGTTCTCTCCGTGTATAGCTTTGCAGGAAGATATTGGTTGTTATCTCAATGGGGTGTCGTAAAAAGAACAGGAAAATGACCCAGTCCTTTGTGTTTGCTCATCACCTGTACATAAAGTAACTATAGCATAATGTAAAACTAAACCAAATGCAGTTCCCAGTGCTAAGCACAAATTAGTGAAGACAGTTTTGAGCTTACATAATAATGTTTAAAAAAGAAATCCATCAAACTCAGACTTTTGGCATAACAAAACCATTAGTGTGAGAGTTATCATAATTGGCCTCACATAGATTGTAAGCTTGCGAGCAGGGCCTTCTCACCTCTGTCTGTTTTACCCAGTTTGTTTATTAGTTTATTATGTTTGTCCACAATTGTAAAGCGCTACGGAATATGTTGGCGCTATATAAATAAATGATGATGATAGGGAAATATAATTCCTTCCTGCCCCCAAAAATGACAATCAGATACATTCCCTGTATCAGTTCACTCTCATGCTGTCCTACTGTTTATAGGTTCAAATTTAAAATTAAGTCATCCAATCCATTTTTTTATTTGATTTTTGAATTTGCCATTTAGTTTAAATACAGTTCCCCCTTATGATCTCTAATTAATTCCCCTTATTACCCCCAATACTTCCCTTTTTAACCACATTGGCTGCCATTGATTCCTAGAATCTTTGTTGCCATGCGATATGTACTTGCTATAGTATTATTTAAAATAAATTCCTATTGTTCACCACTTGTGAAAGTTATCTTTTAAAAACAAATAATAATCGTCTTTGGCAAAACCAGAAATTCGAATTTCATTATCCTTACTGTTCGGTCCTTGTGACAGATTACCCCATATCCCTATATGTCCTACAAATAATTGAATTCCCCTGCCACTAGCACCTTTCTGCCCTTCACTATACCTCTGTTCTCCTCTCTACAAATGCAGTCATTTCCATGGTTGCTACCGAAGGTAGCCTGCTGCTGTAATGTTGCTCCAGAACTAATATCCCCAATATCAGGCATTTTGGTATATTTATTGCAGTGTGCCATATCAGGAATAACCCCTGACGTTCTTCCTTGTACCCTTTATTTTAACAGTGACTGAACTTCACCTTTTTCTGTACTGCTTAGAACTAGAGATGCTCACTGACCCCCGTGAAGTGGTTTTGGTTTTGGATCTGGATTAGCTTTGTGTTTTGCAGCGACCTGGCTGGATGGTAAGCGACTGTCACGGTTCAAACGCTGAGGCCACTTACTGGTATTGACACTGCTAACCTGGAGGCGCGGAGTCTAAACGTACTCCTGGTTTTCACCAGGGACCCCTGCAAGGAAGTTTGGTATTTGCTGCAGGAGTACGCAGGTCGCGGTCCTCCGGGCTAGCCACCAGTGAGGTAGTGCAGGTAGGAGATATTGTACAGACTGTAATGGTGCCAGAGACTTCCTGAAATAAGGAGCGCTGGATCCGGATTGGAGAGCGGGGGTCAGGTGAACAGAATAGGGTCCCGTTGCTAGGCAACGGGACGCAACCCCGCACATGCGCCCGGCAGCGGGGCGGAAGTGCGTCATTCGTCCCGCTGCCTAGCAATGGGACACGAGGAGTCGGAATCAGGTGCCCGACCCCGGCACTGAGTGAAGGTGCGGGGACGGCGCTTGACAGCGACAGAGCAATGACACAAACACATGGCAGTTCCTAACACATTTAGGACACATTGGCACACAGCAGTGGCAGAAAAGAAAAATGGGGGTCCGCCCTCCCTACCACCCCCTGTGATGTTGGATCTTAAAAAGGAATCCAAAACTCGCGAGATCCGACGATGTCATGATGACGTTTTGCCTCGTTTTTGATTTTGAGGGCGCGCGACAGCACCAAGTCGGCTCGCGAGCAAACCCGGATCCCCTAAGTTTGGGTTTGTTCGGTTCTGGAGGAACCGAGCCTGAACATCTCTACTCAGAACCAGAGCCTTCTCAGTGAGCAGCAAACTCCTCTCCAAATTATCAGTGGACTTCATTGTTTCAAGTTGCACAATTAGATAGAGTTTGGACTTCCAGGTGAGAAACTTGTGCACACCTTGCATAGCAGTATTCTCCATAACAGTTGTTTTAGAAATGCATACCTAGCAAAAAAAACTATGTGCATTAGCAACTGTGGGACATATGCAAACTGCTATTTTATTTAGCTATATGCACACCTCCCAATATTTAAACATGCAGAATCATGACAAAGTGCGCACGTCCCAACTCCAATCTGATTCACCCAGAAACATCCAATTTTGAACAAAACTGCCTAAATTGGAACTGTCCCACCAAAATCAGGACAGTTGAAAGGTATTTATATGGAGACACTTACTCTACGGGCCTATTTATCAAGTGGAGAAAAGCCTGATCTCACGGGTATTTTTGCTGGAGAAAGGACCTTAACTCTCTTCTTCCTATCTATGGCTTAACTCCACAAATAGCACTGTTATCGATAGCAGTTAGCCATAATGCACCGTGAATTGCCGTCCTCATAGAGCTGTATGACTTTTTTAACTGATGGAAAATTAGGAAGTTTTTCTTGAGAATAGTCAACTCCATCTCTGGAGAAACAGTGAAGAGACAGTATATGTCTTTCTAGAAATTAGTGAAAGAGAAAAAGGCGCGCTTCTTTAAATTAATGAAATGTGTACAAGTGAATAAAATAATTTGAGACGGCAGCCAAGGACAAATGAAACCAATGTGTATGTATGTGCAAACAAAAGAAAAATGTTGTCTGTCGATCAAAAACCAACTTTATGTATATGCTGACTATGTATCAGCATATACATAAAGGAGGATTTTGTGCATAATATCGCTATATTATTATAAGCTCACCTATAGGAGATGCCTTGACGTGGCAGGTGAGCTTATCCAAATATAGCACAAAATTCTCCTTTATGTATATGCTGACACATAGTGATTTATATATTGTTGGGTTTTGAGCGCCGCATAACATTTTTCTTTAGTTTATGTCTTTCTTTTTTCTCCTCTGTGCATGCTCAGTATTTTCTTTTTCTCTGTACTCTACTTCATCCCATTAATGCAAACAACAGAGAGCAAATACTGCATACTTCTATGTATGTATTAATCATATATATTCTACTGTATAATATAATATATATACACTATATGGACAAAAGTATTTGGCCACATCTGTTAATTATTGAGTTGAGGTGTTTCCATCAGACCCGTTGCCAGAGGTGTATTAAATCAAGCACCTAGCCATGCAGTCTCCATTTGCAAACATTTGTGATACAAAATGGGTTGTTCAGTAGAGCTCAGTGACTTTAAGCGTGGTACTGTGATAGGATGCCACCTTTGCAATAAGACAGTTCGAAAAGCTTCTTCCCGCTGGATATTCCACGGTCAACTATGAGTGATATTATTAGAAAGTGAAAGCATTTAGGAACAACAGCAAGTCAACCATGAAGCGGAAGACCACATAAAATCACAGAGTGGGATCAACGACTGCTAAGGTGCATGGTGTGTAAAAGTCGCCAACACTCTGCTGATTCCATAGCTGAAGAGTTCCGAACGTCCAATGGCATTAATATAAGTACAAACACTGTGCGGCGGGAGCTTAATGAATGGGTTTTCAAAATCGAGTATCTGCATGCAAGCCTCACATCACAAAGACCAATGCCAAATGTCGGATGGAGTGATATAAAGCACACAGACACTGGACTGTGGAGCAGTGGAAACGTGTTCTGTGGAGTGACGAATCACTCTTCTCTGTTTGGCAGTCAGATGGGCGAGTCTGGGTTTAGCGGATGCCGGCGAAACGTTAACTGCCTGACTGCATTATGCTAACTATGAAGTTTAGTGGAGGAGGGATAATGGTATGGGGCTGTTTTTTAGGGTTTGGGCTAGGCCTCTTATCTCCAGTGAAGGGCATTCTTAATGCTTAGCATACCAAGTCATTTTGGACAATGCAGTGCTTCCAACTTTGTGGCAACAGTTTGGAGAAGGCATTTTTCTATTCCGACATGACTGCCCCAGTGCACACAGCAAGGACTACGAAGATGTGGTTTGATAAGTTCGGTGTGGAAGAACTTGACTGGCCTGCACAGAACCCTGACCTCAACTCCATCGAACAGCTTTCGAATGAACTGGAATGGAGATTGCGACCCAGGCCTTCTCGTCCAACATCAGTGCCTGACCTCCTAAATGCTCTACAGAATGAATGGGCACAAATTCCCACAGAAACACTCCAACATCTTGTGCATAGCCTTCCAAGAACAGTGGAAGCTGTTGTCACTGCGAAAGGGGGACCAACTCCATATTAAAGCATAGTGAAGTATGTATTTTAATACAATGACATTACAATCCCTGTTGGTGTAACGGTCAAGCATTCAAATACTTTTGTCCATATAGTGTATGTGTGTGTGTGTGTGTGTGTGTGTGTGTGTGTGTGTACGGACTTTTCACTGCACATGCTCAGTTCATTCACTAAAGGCCAGAGCAGGAAGATATCTTTTGCTGTGGCAACAAACCTATGAAGGTGACAACACTCTCCTCTGGACAGCCACTTTTCACCTGTGCAGACTCCCAGTGATATTTAATTGATAAATTATGGCGAAACACTATTTTTTCTAACTGCAATAAGGGGCAATAAAAAAATATTGCAGTTATCGTCGATAGCAGGCAGATTTTAGTAAACATGCACGTTAGTATCAGTTAGCTAGAAGTAATCCATGCAATATGAGTATAGTACTACATAATATTAATATATTAGTACAGTAGTGTTAGAAACTTCTTACAACTACAAAGTTATATTTTAAAATAATTTTATTTTTAAAAACTCCCACTAATAATAATATAAAAAAAAAAAATTTAGTATTGAAAAGATATAAATTGCTGTCCTACTTACATGTTTTGAACTATGTCCTCATGTTAAACTATGCACTTATCATAACAAATGCAGTCAGATGATTTCCAAGAAAATTAAAAACCTTGCATACGTTAGAATAACCTCAAAATTATGCTTAAGTGATTTTACTCTTGCTCAATGTTAGATGATAGTATATGGAAGCTTTCAAAATGTAAACAATGGGTGCGGTTAATTAATTTGTGAAATGTTTCAGAACTTTCGCTGTACTACGATTGTATTACACTGAAGCTGTCTACTATATTGCTTAAAATAAAATTTTGCAACACTATTTCTGTAGAATAATATAAAAAACAAGTAAAGTTTTGTCAATGGGTAATGAATCGTGAGATGTTGCTAGATTATAGACTGATAATAGAAGTGGAATACCATGGCACAGGTGGACCAACTGGGGTGTTAGTTTATGGTGTATACTCACCTAGTGTATATGTACAGGGCATGAGTCTTCTGTTATGTTGTAGGTTCTTGGCGGTGGTAGATCTTTCTGTTGTTTTTCCAATGCAGACAGTCTACCATCCCTGATCTAAACTGATTATTGACCGCTGGACCGTAACAAGACTAACAACAGGTAGGATATGTGAACCACATTCTTCCTGCTATTGTTTTGATAGGAACTTGACATCACTACTTTTTACGGTTTCAGACTCTACTCTTTCCACTAGCAAATTCTTAGTTTATGTCCTCCCATTTACCTCAGTCCTCCTTCTGGTATCATGATACTGCCCCTCTGTTAAATGCAGCCCCGTCCTCAGATATGCAATCAGCAAGCAGACATGACACTGCTTGCCACCAAATTAGCATGCTCATCTACTGAAAAGTTTTATGCTGCTGTGGACATCCTAGTAGTTGGCTACAGGTTGTTCTATAGCTACCCATAGAAGACATCCCAGAGAAACAGGAGATGAAGATAATATACAATACATTTCTCAGTTCCTAGTAAATCCTGACAGTGACTGTAACTGTTTTGCTCATTTTATTACTTAGCCAGTGTAAGTGAAATTTACTACATTCTACCAAATAAAAAAAAGCCCTGCACTTTATCTGTGCATTATTACTCTTTCTGTCTAGTACTCGCTAATAAAAACCCATTACTGATCTCTGGTTAGGGTATTCGGCATCTAGTTGTGGATTACTCTTCATTCAATCAAGAGAAATATACCATCCATTGCCCACATTTAAGATGGGCCCGATTTATGTTCGGACATACGTCCCATTTACATAGCGCATCTTGTGTTAAAATAAAGCTATGCGCATGCTCACAACCGGACCTTGAACCAGTTAACACAATGGCACAATATGCATGTCCGAACACAAGTGACACTTACGACAGCCTACGGCTTGAGCTGCGGAACTGAGGAGGGACGGGGCGGATTAACAAAGCTAATGTACAGTAAGGCCATGCTGAGGGTGTTCCAACAAACATGTGGCCGATTCAAGTCCTCGGTTTCTCATAAGTACTCTTGGCTTCAGTTGTATCATTTGCACTAGCTATAGGGCAAGTGTAGCTGCCAACTGATAGCAAATGACTGACATGCCACTAGCAAGCACAGAACATGTGTTTGTAAGTAAAGACAGATTGTATTTACAGTATGCATTGAAAGCCCCTTGATTTATGTATTGAATGTAAAAAACAAAAAAATTATTTGAAAATCTATATTGATACTAATGATTATACAGGTAATAGTTGTTCATTTGTTTTATAATATAATATTTTTGTATGTGTTTTGATGGGACCTTATATTGCACATACACTTGTGCGTATACTGCAATATGTTCTGTCTATCTACTTACTGCAAGTACCGTTTAGGCAGAGTGTACTTACGCCCAGATTCAAATTGAAATGCATCTTGATTTGATTTGAATACCGTCGGAACTACGCTTAAGTTCTGTGCTATTTTTAAAACGCAACTTATGTGCAAGTTACATCCAAACATGAAAGAGGCCCGAACTATCTTACATATTGTAACAAGTAATTTAAGGTGTTGTATACTTTTACTGATAGTTTTCATTAACACTAGTTTTTGGTCAGGTGTGTTTGTTACCAGGTCATACAATCTGCTGAAGTCACAATATGGTCTATCCCAATCTTCACATAACAAAAAGATCGCTAATTTCTCAGGCATTTAAGGTCATTTATGCAAAGTTCGTCGACCTCTACAGGAGGAACTTAGTCCACTTGTCCAACATGGACCTGGATAATGAACAATGCTGTGCCAGAAGCCCTGCAGCATGCATGGTGCTTCAGTCTTCATGGGTCATTACGACCTTGTGTGGCGGACAAAAATTGAGCACAAGGCACAGTCATGGGGTAAGCCAGCATTGATGCACATATTCATCCATAGGGAACTTCTGTAAACCGGATTCCAGCTACAATGTTTGGGTCGCCAATGGCTATGTACTAAGGAGCATTACCCCCAATGGGCTGGTCCCAATGGCATTGTTGCAAGGTAGGCAAAGCAGACCACAGATATTGGTTTGTTTGGTTAACTTGGTCTGCTTTCCACTCACTTTTCCTGGATAAGTAATTGTGTCAATAAAACTGTGACCTTCTTTTCTCCAAAGTAGTCTCTGTGTCTTTTTATTCAGTAAGCACAAGGTAAAGGTCATATATAACATCCATGGGGCAGCATATGATTAAAAAAAGTTGAAAAATATTTTAGAATTTGTGGTTTAAAAAAATCATCAAATCATATTTTAGTTGTTTTATCTTTCACTTGTGGAGCAACCATCATCATCAATATTTTATTTATATGGTGCCACAAAATCCACAACACCGCACAATCAGCAAAAAATAAACAGAACGAAATCCAGATAAGTAAGAGACAAGAGAAACAATCAAATCTGTAAAAATCAATACAACAATCGAGAAAACAACTACATTAGAGGACACAAATAGAGCAAAGGAAACATTACAAAGAGGATTAGTAGATAGAACTTGTGAGAGTTAACATTCAATATTATTAGGGAAGTACCATTAGGGAAAAAGATAACGGTGGAGGGCAGCTAGAGGGAAAGGTGGAGCAAGGAGGAGGGCAATGTGATGGTGAGGTGAATAAAACAATTCATATAATATTTTCTAGATAGATTTTTCACTAAGGGGTAGAATTACTAAACTGAGGGTTTGAAAAAGTGGAGATGTTGCCTATAGCAACCAATCATATTCTAGTTATCATTTATTTAGTGCATTCTGCAAAGTGACAGCTAGAATCTGATTGGTTGCTATAGGCAACATCTCCACTTTTTCAAACCCCCAGTTTAGTAAATATACCCCCAAGACTGATATATCTAATCTCATGTTATTCTATAGCTCATATTTCCCATCTTTTTTTCTGAACTGAGAATGTCAAACTAAACATACAGTGGTATAGAATCAAATCAATACATGTCTATATTAGGAAACAGATGACATTTCTGCTTGCTAATAGTCACAGATTAGCACAGATGATGGGAGAGTAGCGAAAACTGTCACTTATTGTTCTGTTTGCAGGAAGCTAGTTTACAGTAATTCATTCATTCATGGCTAAATGTAACTGTATTTCCCGAACTTACATTGAAACTTTGTGAAAGGTTTATTGCCTCTCAAAAATTAATTTTCTTCTCCTTTGCTTGTTCTCATTTGCTTTCATATACATAGCTTTAATACTGGAATACTTGTTTTTACTTTTTACAGACTTTCTGAACTTAAGCGTCAACGAGCAACTATTGAACTTTAGAATTCAATTAGATTGTTTGTTAAGAGCCTTACCTATAAGTTCCTGTGATTACAGTGTTACCATCAACCAGTAGAAATTTCTCATTCAGTTTTCCTGTTACTTGCTTCAATTGTCGCGTACTAAAGGTGTATCCTGAAATTACCCTTATACGCATATTCTAGTAAAAATGAGAGACAGAAGTACTTATAGTAAAAGAGCAAGCAAGAAAATAATAAATGACCATAATCTCATTACTTCATACATTATGAGAATATTTAAAACCTAAAATACTGATAAGTCCAGACATGGAAGCCCTTAAGTTTTGCTAGTTGGTAGGAGTTGGATGTTAGGTAAAAGATACATTTTAAGATGCATTATCCCTTAAGGGCTTCTTTAAGGGGGGAATTCAATTAGACATGAGGGGCCTGATTCATTAAGGATCTTAAATTAAGAAATTTCTTATTTTAGTCTCCTGGACAAAACCATGTTACAATGCAAGGGGTGAAAATTAGTTTTCTGCTTTGCACATAAGTTAAATACTGACTGTTTTCCACGTAGCACACAAATACTTGATAGCTTATATATATTACACTGAAATTTAAAGTTGATATTTGTGTGCTACATGAAAAAACAGGCAGTATTTAACTTATGTGCAAAACATAATACTATTTGCACCCCTTGCATTGTAACATGGTTTTGTCCAGGAGACTAAAATAAGAAATTTCTTAATTTATGATCCTTAATGAATCAGGCCCGAGGTTTCTTGCGACCATTCCGGAGACACTTCACGGCAGAGATTTTGATAGATTGTGCAGTAATGTGTGGAAAAATGAGATGAGATTTCTACTGTAGTAATTAAAACAGTGCACAGCCGCGTTGTTCCTCAGAACATTACGACTAATTGAGTTCCCCCAAATGTATATTCTTATGAGCAGTGCATAGAGAGACTTAAGATGCATCCACTTTGCACCAGTTTCCTATGCACCAGGATTATGTCAGGCGTAGTTACACACAAATACACTATACCCAACCAGGTCAAAAATACAAAATTATCTTAACATTTGTTTTGATACAGAAAAACACATTTGCTATTAGGTTTAATTTAAAAGAAAAACCTTCAAAAATACAGTAGGTATAATCTTCATTGTTGTATACGAATGAAAGTAGTAAAAAAATAATTTTAAAATAGGGGCAAAAAAAATCAAATAAGATAGGTACAAGCAAAGAAAGCACCTAACAGCTTCAGAAGTGAATCCACAATCAGCTAACCAGCAGCAGCTAGTGCAGGTAACCATTATCACCATCAGAGTGCATTCGCAGCAGCCCTCAGGCATCCACATGTGATAGGGCTACTGACACGCATATATGTGTCACTTTATGGGTCTGTCTCAGTTCACAACTACACAAACATGACATCTCCTTGGTCTACATTTCCCTTCCCCATTCCTCACCAAGAGTAAGGAGGCGCAAGTCCCTAATCTGCATAAAGACATAGACGTGTGATTTTTTTGTGGGCATGTGCAGTACAAATGTCCGTACGTTATGCTAAGGAAAAAGGCATATACGCAAATCAACATTAGCCTCAGAGGGTGGCAAGGCAGCACTAGCTGCAGCAAGAAAATGCTTTTTGGGCTCTGCGATTAGTGATTCTATGACACCGCGCCTCCCCCATTCAATTCACAGCTCTCATTGTGATCGAAAATTTTGTTCAGTATTCTGCCACATTGCCCCATACCACATGCCCAGTGCAGCGCTGTTAGTGAAAACTACTGTATCTGGTGGGTTTGAAAAGTAGAGGTGTTGCCTATAGCAACCAATCAGAGTCTAGATTTAATTTTGTAGAATGTACTAAATAAATGATAGCTAGAATATAATTGGTTGCTATAGGCAACATCTCCCCTTTTCAAACCCGCTGGAAATTCGCAGCTTGATACATTTACCCCCTGGACTCATTGCCGGCCACGTTAAAACAGTACAGTGTCTTGTGTTGAACTTTTACTTTTTGAAGTGTGTTTGGGTTCAATTTACACTTTTCACAGCAGTGGGGCCCTTCTGAACCTCCTACCATATAAAAATTTTCACAGTGTTGCGGATGGACAGTGCAGGTTGAAACTGTCGTACCTTTCTTGTCTGAGACTAGCTTCAATCTGTCTGGCAGTTGATCAAGGTGCTTTCTCCACCAATTGAACAATCCTGCACTGCAACCTTCAATAAAGTCTTCTCTTTCCATGGGGGTTGTCTACAGTGCCATGGGCCTTAATAGCATTACATACAGTGGAAACTGGAACATCAAGGTCCCTGGAAATTGATTTGCAACCTTGAGATTGTCCATGCTTGGTTGCAATCTTCTGTCTGATCTCCTGATTCTCTTGCTTTCTTTCTTTCTCCATGCTCACTGCAGTACACACAGTGACAAAACAGGAGGATGAGTCTTTTCTATATTCAAGCTTGTTTAATGGGTTATTTTTACTCTGCGGGCACTTGCTACTAACCACAGGTGAGTTCAGTTCCAAAGTGAAGAAAAATCACCTTCTTGAAATCTAATTATTTCTAACTATTTCTAAATGGTGCCAATAATTTTGCCCAGCCCATTTCAGGATTTCAGTTTGGCATAAGTTACGACCAGTGATTTTGTTTCTGCTCTCTCTGTTTTATTCCGTTGCAAACCAAAGAAATACTGTATGTTGGAAGCTAAATAATGTTTTAATTTCAACATTTTTCTGGAAGAAATGGTGCATTATTAGAATAAAGAATCTATTAGTATATCAATAACAACTTTCGTGCACTTGTCAGGTGGAAGAACCCATGAACTAAGTTAAAGCATTATATGTACCTCTGTGAATCTAACATTGATTCCTGTTGTTTCCACCATGTGAAGAAAAGATGAAAGATGATGAAAACTTAGGATTATGTACACTGGGATCATCCGTCGCGTGGCTGATTCATGCAGGTCCAAGAAAATATCTGGGTCTGTGAATACGTCCATGACAACAGCAATAACCTACAGAAAGGAAATAATCAGTATTTGTTATTTTTAGACCACTAGCAAGTGTGAATGATAAAAAAAATAAAAATAATAATAATAATAATATCCCAGGGGCGCACGAAGGGGGGGGTTTCTGGGTCTCCCTCCCCTCCACTAACGAAATGCCCCACCGTACTATAAAACAGCCGCGGCGCTGTCAAAGAAGCGTCTGCGGTGGTGCCGCCGTGGACGCTTCTTTGACAGCGCCGCGGCTGCTGTATAGTACAGTACTGCCAGGACGGAACTGCTGCGCATGCGCCGTGCTCTCTCGCTGTTTTTTTGGGGGGATTTTTTGGGTGGGGGGGAAACCTCCCCTAAAAATCCTGCGTGCGCCCCTGTATCCCCGAAATTATATTTAGATGGTTCACAATTGTGAATAAAATAGTCTGTCTACAGGTGAATAATTATTCTGTATATTGAACACTTGAGTTTAAACACACACTGTGCCCCTCACCCTATCATCCCAAAGGCCTGATTATAATTAACCACCGAATATAACCTTCCCACTCCATTAAGGACAACTGAAATCACCTCACATATTTTTTATGGTATAGCAATGGTATCTGTATGGGGGGAATTCAATTGACAGTGTTACTGCTGAGAGTAACGCGGCCTGCGCACTATTACCTATATTACGGTAATAGTGCGCACTATTACTGTTAATAAGGTAATCTTCAAAGCTGGTTTTTGTTTGCAGTTCAGGGAGCCGCAAGCAGAAATCAGGGTTAAAATTCCTGTATTAATCATAATAGAATTAACGGCGCGTTGAGCACGGCTGAATTGAATTTCCCCCCAGAATACCGCCGAGGTAAGTGTATTATCGTTAATACGGTAAATTTAACCCGGCATTCTGCTCATGACTCAGGGAGCCACGAACAAAAAGTCTGCGTTGAAATTACCGTATTAATGGTAATTACGCGCACTATTACCGTAATATCAGTAATAGTGCGCAAGCCACGTTACTTTCAGCTGTAATGCGGCCAACTGACTTTCCCCCTATGAGTCAAAACTGAAATTGCACTCAATTGATCTGCTGTGACATTACTGCAAGCCTGTCATATACAGTCTGCTGGCTCAGATAGAGAAGTAACTCCCTCTTAACATGGCAAATTACAGCAAAGGTATGCAGGAATGCATGATGGAATATTTAGTTAATTATAAACACTTAATTCATTTCAGGTGTATTACCCAATTCAGTAGTGTATTTTCTCTTTAAGATTGAACTGAAAGATCACAGAATTAATGGGAAATCAAGCAATTCAATAATAACACTTTTTTTAACTAACTATTGATATCATGACTTATCTTGACTCTAAAAACGGTCCCATACCCTGCAATATTAACAACGATATTAGTAACTTGATCCAATATTGATGGCTGAGCGTCTCCAAAATGGATAGGATGTCCAGGAATACTACAAATGAAATCCATTGGAACATTTTAGGGCATGCATGAAAATCTGGTTGGGAGATTATTGCTGTTGACCTTTGTTTGTGGTCATTAACACTAACACGGCACACATGGGGCTTCATTTAGAGTCGGACGCAATGTGCGTCTAAGAGTTACATGAAAGAGTAGGAGTGGGAGTGTGCCTCAGCTTGGTAGGGTATTACGAGTGGCATGCAACTCCAGTTGCATCCCACTCGTAATAACCTACCAAGCTGCAACCAGTTCTTGCAGCAAGCTAACTGCTTGGACCACCTAATTCCTGCCACACTCATTCAGTCTTGTTTGACGTGTGTTCCGCCTGCGTCTTGATCCGACTAGGGTAGTTTTTGCGATTAGACGCCCATAGTATCTGAATTATTCACGGTCACAGCTACATAACTCCGTGTACCACCCATTCCGTTGTACTGAGATGCAAGCTGTCGCAGTGTACACTGCATCTGAAAAGCAGACGGAACTGCAGGGAACTGTTGCTTACTGTGCATGCCCCATCAGTGGAAATGTGCAGGATGCGCCTGAAATGGACTTTGCGTCCGACTCTAAATGAGGCCCATGATCTGCATGTCAGATCTGAGTGTTACATGACTGGATGTGTACAAGTGGTCAACCATGTACCAAAAATCCAAACAAATACAAATAGAGTACTATAGACCCATGTATAGTCAGTTCAATACACCTTAACCATCTATTCTCACCACAACCATTTAAAGATTGCATAACTGATTCATTGAGGGCCTCTGCTATATGACTAATAGCATGTGGGTGCTAGACTGTCACTCCCCTATTTGTCCATCATATCAGCATCCTGTACTAATTCCTGTTCTGCAGATAGTAGTTTTCTGTGTCTGATGGGGTATCTTTTATTCCCATGTATTTATCCGGTCCCTAAAGAGAGGTTTATTGTAAAACATGTATAGCATACATTTATCATTGAGTGCATACATCACAGCTACAAATCCTTTGCCATGACATCAGATGATGTTTCTAGATATCAATGCCATGTCTTATATGCCTTTTTACCTGAGTCCTTTCCTTCCCCCATGTTGTTTTATATGATGCATGATTTGATATGTACGACAGATATGATGGACTATTCCAATTGTCTATCTGTATTCCATTAACAGCAAACAGCAAAGTGGGTAGGTCTGGACAAACTGGTATAACCTGATTGAATGGCTCCACCCACTCATATTGAACTTGGGTCAGCAGGTTTATCATGACTATGAATTAGATTTACCTAACACAAACAGCTACATTTTATACTGATGCGTTAACACTGAAGGTGAGGTTGTTTGAATTTGCCACTGCATCAAGCTAAATCAACAAAAGTTTCTCATGCAAATATTAACAGTGTTCTGCTAAAGACAAAAAAAATTTAGGGCCTGATTAAGAGTTGACTGTAAAGATGCCCTGTTTGTGTATGAGCAAAGATGTGGCAACACACTTGCACTTCCACATCTGTATTTTGAATTGCACACATCTCGGTACGTGCAACTTTAAGTATAGTGTGTAGATGCATTTGGATTAAACATGCATTAATCATCATCATCATTTCCAAACTTGCCCCAGGGTTTATGTAGGTGTAAAATTTACATCTCATCAACAGAATTCAAGATCTTAATAGTGCATGTTTAAATTGTGTACACTCACAAGCTTCTATCCATCTCTTTAAGTTAAAGGGGCCACAGGCGTAAGCAATTTGTAGATCTACATATAGATGTAACGATTTTGCATCTTTGCGCACTTTCTGATCCATCTGTCTGCCTGCATGTTCTATATAAATAGACCACACCTATCCTAATTGTGTTTCATCATAGAACATGATAGAAATCTTAGAGATGTTCCACTGTAATCTGATGGTGTTCACCTTGAAAATAACTTTGTCTCCCAATCAATTATAAATAGGTCATAAAAATGAAATATGAATAGGGTAGGTATTACTATCCAAACAGTCTTAAACAAACATAAATACCAACACTCTTTCATGATTATCTTGTGTGTAGCATGCAATTATATTGCTTTAGATGGTATCCATATTATTTAGTAAGTAAACACCAATGTCACATGCCATGCAAAATACCTATATGTAACACTTACGTTACCAAATCATTCAAATTTTCAGATAGCCGAACCTCAAAAAAAACATAAAATAAATAACCCAAAGGCATGTTTATTAATCGGGTGGGGTTCGATAAAACTATGCTGGTAATTTCGACACCTGTCATGCCTCCAAAAAACCCCCGAAAGAATAGAAAATCGACTTGAAAATAATTAGACTTACCTTGAAGACAACTCTGGAGATCCCTGAAGACAGCAGCATAATGACAGGAAGGCTTTTCCGATTGGAGAACTGACCGCCTCTGCTGCCTGACGTCATTGTGACGTGTGTCAAGCAAAATTTAAAGCAGCAATGTTCGGTTAAGTGTTTAACCACTTAACCTTATGGGACCCCACATTGCTGCTTTAAATTTTGCTTGACACACGTCGTGATGACGTCAGGCAGCAGAGGCGGTCAGTTCTCCAATCGGAAAAGCATTCCTGTCATTATGCTGCTGTCTTCGAGGATCTCCAGAGTCGTCTTCAAGGTAAGTCTAATTATTTTCAAGTCGATTTTCTATTCTTTCGGGGTTTTTTTTGGAGGCATGACGGGTGTCGGAATGGTGGTAACCATAAAAACGATTACCACCGTATTAATCAAGGTTTATTAGCCAATTCACCAAATGTATGTACTATGTACTCCAATGACTTTGTACTGCAGATAAATTGCAAAATCATAACTCAATACAGCACAGTATACTTAATAACGACCTTTCCATGGAGAGGTCTGGGAGCAAATGTATTATGCCCCGGTTTTTGCAAGTCGACGATATTCGGCAACTTTGCAGGGAAAATTAAAAATGGCAATGCCTTTAAAGACATTGCTGTTTATAAGGCCCTACATAAGGTTCTAAGGGTCACCAAAAGATTGGTAATAATGTTGGCAAATTGTAGCCAATATCCTTAGGAAGAATAACTCTCACTATAAGACTCTGGAATCCAGAGACAATAATTAGTTGAAATCTTGAGAGGTATGATCACTGGAAATCCAGCATTATTAACTATCTCCCATTGGGATTAATGTAATTGAAAAATTACATTTATCTTAATGGGAATCCATTGTAAATGCTATGAGATGCAGCTGAGAAAAAGACAACAACTTTCATTTTGTCACTGAAGCAGGTTTAAAAAATCACAGATTAAAAGCAGGGCCGTAAATAAAGACGGTATGAGAGGGGCGACCACCAGGGTGTAAAACTGAAGGCAGTCATAGGATAATAAGAATAAATTAAATCATAAATATTAATAAATATTTTAGGTGAGAACTATGGGCTGTCAGTTTTCTTTCTTGTTCCAGGTGTTTTTTTAGTTACGGTTTTGATTGAATGCATTTGTAAATGCATCTAAATGCATAAATGAAATGCAGTTTATATACATTTTAACTTGCATTTGAACATGCATAAACAATTGCTTTCCTAACACTACAGTGTACAAAGCACACACTTGCCTACTCCCCTAAAACGTCAGTGAGACTCCTAAATTTTTGTTAATCCAAAGACCACCTTCCCTCGCTGGGTGGGTCTAATGAAACGATTCACGTCATGATCTTGGCCACTGAGCAGTGCGACGCTTGTGCCATTGTACAGCGGATGACACAAATCGCATCGTCTCACTCCACCTCCACTCCCCCCACACTTGCCTTGGGACCTCGCTTCTGGAATCTCTCAGAGGGGAGGTCCAAAATATAGTCAAATTTGGCATAGTCTTATTCAGATAGAATGTTAACAATACTCTCTACGTGGTGCCCCTACATTTCAACTATTCATCTTTTATTTTTTATTCAATATTTTATTTTCCTATAGCCTTTGAAAAATGTCACCTTTTTGTGTCTGATGTATAGAACTGGCTTCAAAGTTGTCTGTTTGGATTCTATATAAATGATACTACTGTATGTGGTGGTATGAAAAATATAATGGGAATGTAAATGAATGGAAGTTGATAGGTGATAGCAGTATGAGAAGTGGCAGTATGACATACCACTGTGTACACCCTCACTTTCACCACTGCACCTTGTATATTATCATGTGTTTTTGTGCTTTTGTGGTATTTGTAGCTCTTTACATTAAGCTTTGTTTTATATTGAATTATAAAAGACAGCCATGGAGTTATACAGCTATTTGAAATGTTAAGAGGTATGATCGTGTTTATTTGCTCTAACCAAGTCGATATTCAAAATAGTATGTCCTGGACACCTCTGTGAACATTTGAATGTAGAACAAATCAATTACAAAGCAGAATGTCTATGTAAAACTTGCTACTGTATTTTTAGCAGACAGTACAATGGCATGAGCTGTACCTGACGTAATGGATGAAAACAAACTAGCAATATACAGCTAGGCTGGTGAGCATGACGCCTGTAATAGTTCCTAGAACTATGAAGGTAATTTACAAAGAACAAAATGTCCGATACACAGTAAAAAAACAGCTTTGGTGCCACTGTTTACCTCAATTTGCGCACATGTACTAGATTCCCGCCAAAGCGCAGAGGTATGTGGAAAAGATGATGGCAGTTCAAAATTTTTTAGGGTAACATTTTTTGTAGGGCAGTGCAAAAACGAAATTTCCTTTTGTGGAATGAGATTATTGAAATGAGATAGAGAGATGGAGCAGGCACATTCTTCAGGGATTCCCTTGCATGTGGAGAGGCACACAGCCATTTTCACTCTGCAAAAACACTTGAATTTTGCACCACACAGAAATAACAGTCTTCTAGTCTTATACCTTGGTGGTGAATCCCATTTCTAGGTTCACTCTAATGATCATTTAAGCCATAAATAAGAATAGACAAAGCAGTACTTTAGGAGAAAAATGGAAAAGTTACAACAAAATGAACGGTAATAAGTTAGTACAATTTTGACATTTTGCACAGAGCAGGGCCGTAACTAGGGCTGTGGGACAGGGGCGACCACCCAGGGTGCAATGCTGAAGGGGGGCGCAATTTAGGAATATTTTAGGTTAATTTGGTTAAAATTCATCATCATCATCATCATTTATTTATATAGCGCCACTGATTCCGCAGCGCTGTACAGAGAACTCATTCACATCTGTCCCTGCCCCATTGGAGCTTACAGTCTTAATTCTCTAATATAGACACACACTCACACACAGACTCATACAGACAGACAGACAGACAGGTAGAGACTAGGGTCAATTTTGATAGCAGCCAATAAACCTACTAGTATGTTTTTGGAGTGTGGGAGGAAACCGGAGCACCCGGAGGAAACCCACGCAAACACAGGGAGAACATACAAACTCCACACAGATAAGGCCTTGGTCGGGAATTGAACTCATGACCCCAGTGCTGTGAGGCAGAAGTGCTACCACTACGTCACCGTGCTGCCCATTGAGGGCTAGGGGGGCGGCATTTGTCTTTCTCGCCCAGGGCGCTAGAATTCTAAGTTACGGCTCTGGCACAGAGCACATGTGGATATTTTTCTGCCTCTCTGTACACATTCTTCTAGTATAGGGAGGTATTTCCGGACATAGTAAGCGTGCACCTTGACCTTCACTGAGCAGACTATCCTGAGTAAGGCTTTTTGCAGGGCACATGAAGTGTAGTTCATAAAATTGTTGACATTAAAATATGCCATATTTCTGGGAAACACATCTGGTACTGCAGGAATATTTACTTGGGGTGCCAGGATGTAGTGTGGTACCTTCACTGTATCTCTCCTTTTCAGCTTTGTCTATGGCGTGGGTATCCGTGAGCAGAGGGTCTCCTGAATGCACAGGTGTTTAATATAAGTTGTGTGTAGTGAACGCTAACGGTGGTAGAGGGTAAAGTCATAAAAGCAATTGTTGGGCAACAGACCATCTCCTGATAAATAAAATACAACTTTATTCACCCTCCTCTCCTTACGCATATAAGCATAATGGTTGCTATGGATCACAATATGCAAACATCAAACTCCTCCAGCAGATATCTTAACAGTTACACTCACATGTTCTCCAAACGCCTCCAGCACATTGCTTCAGAAGATGTTTACACTTTTAAATACACTCCTTACTCTACTTGCACAGTTCTCAATTAATTTAACTGCTAGCAATTACACAGTTGCATACATACAGTTGCATACACTGTGTTTCTGGGTGCAGTAGTTCCACACTTCCTGATAAAAGCTTTGAGATCATGCTCAGGTATCTGCAAACAATGGATACAATGCTGAGGTTCCTGCGCTCACCCCCATAACCAGAGTTAACAACAACGCACTATCCAGGGATTCTTCTTATCTCAGTGAATACCATGCCATTCACAGGGACCCTTCTACTAGCCACACTGATACTGTCTACATATAACATCCCATTATCCATAAACTCTTATTTACTTGGGAAACACACTGCGGCTGTGCATTTAAAAGGAAGACACTATATTACTCAGGCTGATCTCTCTCACATTGTCACAGTAGCCAGGGACTCTGCCTCTACAAATGACACTTTCAATAACAGTGCTCTTTTCTTTCTCACGTAGGAACTATTTTCTAAAGTAGCCACACTGCCTAGTTGCACTTTCCAAAGGGGCTCTCATACAATGGGGCCTCCTGCCCTAATTCAGCTCCTGCTGTTAGCCACACTGTCTCTGCAGCGAAACCCCCTCACAGTATGGGGGCACTTTCCAAGGGGACCCTAACCAGGGTTCCCTTGCACTCCCTGTGGCTTTCAGCCATACATTCTCACCCCTCCAAGGGTCTCTGTCAGGCCAATTCATGATTCTTATCCAGACAGTCTTCTCTAGTCAATGTGACTTCTTGGATGTTGGGGACTCCCCCCCCCCTTTCAATGTGTAGATCTCATACACACCTCCACGAACCCACTTTCACTGGTGCCTCTTCTTGGTACCCCTGATGGTGGGAATCCCCCTGGTGATTCTACTGAATTAGGGTTCACTAAATTGCACCTTGCTTCATCCCCTTCTTCTTCCTGGGTCCCAGCTACAATATGACTTCTCTCTCTCTCACGCCATGAGGATGACAGTGTTTATAGACTCTGGTCCCCATGTGACCTTTCTTTCTTTGGCATTGGGCATCTTCTGTGATGCACCATTGGCTCTGCCTTATCTCCTCTATGTTCCCCCGAGTGACCATACCTGCCATCGGGGCCACGTGCAGCACCAGGTAATGCCACAGGCGTTACGTTTCCATTCAACAGAAAAACTATATACTGAAAAAATGTTTTTATTACTAACTTGCAATATAATATGCACCACATCAGTGGATTGGGCTAAATTCAAATAAATGAGCCCTTCTTCCCGCTAGATATTCTTACTTTATTTTTGTAATATATTATAAAGCCATGGTACATAATGAAAAATCCTATAAGTACATTTTTATAGAATTGTCAAAGGCTGGCAGCACTCAGGGCCATATTTTCCATTGGGCACGATGGGCAAGTACCCGGGAGCCCCACGGGCAAGGGGGCCCCATAGGCACTGCTCTTAATTAGAATAAATAATCCTGCAAAAGAAAAAACCTGCAAAAAAAACCTTCAAGGGTCACTGAGCAAGTACATCTATCTATCTCTACCTCTATATATCTATATCTGTATCTCTATACATCTCTCTCTCTCTCTCTCTCTCTCTCTCTCTCTCTATATATATATATATATATATATATATGTAGGGGCCCCGGTGCACTGCTTTGCCTGGGGGCCCACAATGTTGTTAAGATGGCCCTGGCAGCACTGACTAAAATGGATTCGGTACTTACAAGATTTCACTACATAACTAAAACTCTGCCCAACATACGTAGTGTCCGATAAAATCAGGATCTCTATGTATTCTATTAAATATTGTATAAATAATTGTATAAAGACATAAGAGCAAAATACTTATAAAAAAAACTCAAACAACTTTATTGCAAACCATATTTTCTGGCATTGTTTTTCTGCAGTCAACACATCTCTGGTGACTTAAATAAAAGTTGATCTTAATGACAACTTCAAAGTCATTGTTGGCTCTGCCCTCTCAAAGTTCCCCTTACAGTTGATCTTGGATTGGGACTAAGATAGAAATTATGTTTCCTGAATAGTGTTTAGCTTTTGATGATATCGGGGGAAACAAAAATAGCACACAAAAGGTATATAATTAAGGATCATATCTAATCAAGACATTGGCATCTGTGCAGCATTTGTTTGAATAATGGAGAAAACTGGGATATGTGCCATTCATGTGTTGTTATTTTATATCATTATTAATTTTTCGTTCAAAGCTTTCATAAGACATTAATAAACATAACAATAATAGTCAGACGCAATAGCAAATCTGATGCAAATTTCTGCACATGCTGACCTTTAGAAGTGGTACGTAGAGAGTCAAAGCATGAGTCTGGACCTAAAGTATAAGACTTAAACGAAAACTAAAGCAAACTATAGCGCCTACAAAAAGTATTTACCCCTTGGGCAAATTTGCATTTTATTTTCTTACATCATGGATTTCATTTTGGAATACCTACCACTAAACAACACAAAACTCTTTGTATTCTAAACTGTAAAACTTGTTCTTAATTAATTACAAATAAAAACAGACAATACTTGATTGTATAAGTATTCACTTAAATACATCGAAATAAACCCTGAAGCAAACAGTTATCTTCAACATAAAAAATTCATTGTAGCCCACCAATGTACAATTTAAATCTTTCATTAATTAAATAGAAACACATGTCTATGAGAGGTGTTACAGTTGGTAAGTGTATTTCCAAACAAGAGCTTCATCGTGAAGCTAAAAGAACATACAAAGAAAATCCTCTAAAAGGTTTTTGATAGGCACCACGAGGAGGATTAAAAAAAAAGGACTCAAATGCTTTTAATATAGTCTGGAGCACTGTGAGGGTAATAAACCCTCCCCTCTCCCCAGCCAAAATTTTAACCTTAACAGTAATAAATACAGGTGTTGAAGTAGCGGCCACAGTTTTACTTAATAAACTTTCCTCAAAGACCAGCACTGAAATGTCAGCTCCAGCTATAAACCATGACTATAACTATTAGGTATGGCCTCAAACCACTGGCATCCAAGGCTCTGGGGATCTCACTTCTCCCTCCCTTGGCTTTGCACAGGACACCCCACAAGGATGGTGTTGTGTGCTTCACCCATAACTTAACAGAAGGTGTTTCCATAACTGTCCATTGAGTCACCTGCTTTCCTGACGTACTGTGACCCCTCTGCAAACAAACATGCAAACACTCTGCATTTTACTTGGGTGTGGTTAGGTGGGAGATTTGCAGTTACACAGCATATTGCCCTTAGTCTTTCCTGACCTCTTTTGAACTCCCTTTAATCTATTTAATCTTAATATAATCACATTGACATATATCATGTGCTTTTTATGCAAACATAACATTACTATTGTCACTTGTGACGAGATCGAGATGTCACACTCACTATCATGGACTACATCTCCTAGGCATCCTCTCTCCCTCACTCGAGACTCAATGGCCCTTTCAATGCCTGTGCACAATTACGCAATGTTCTGATTCTTTCATGCTAACCCAGTAGGGTTCCACATGAAGAGCAAGTTGAGAATTTTGTAAATGCACTATATTATGTAATAAGATTTGGTCCAGAGCTCCAAAGACTATGTACTCTGTGCACAATTGTGCTACTATGGGAAGAGTTAGAATTATTATTTAAAGTATGATGTTGATGTATGATATGTTGTGGGCAGTTGTGGTAATATTGATTATTTGTATATCTTGTTTTTACATGAAGCCAGGTGGACTGTGGGTAAATCTGGCAGGCTCCGGGGAATAGAATACAGGTATGGAAGTTTCATCACCACATGACCCCCCTTCTCCTCTCAAACAGGAAGCCCTCATTAGCTGGAAGCTCAACTGAGCTGAAAAAGCATGGACTTCTGGGAAGACCACTTAAACTAACCGCTCATCCTCATTTAGCTAAGTGAATACCCATTGTTCTGTGCAAGGGACAGGCAATCAGCCTGAGCCAACCCTGCAGGGGTTCTAAGGGAATGTGGGCCAGGACGGTATCGGCCTTTTAGGGACCAGCGGCAAATCCAGAAAACCCAGTTATCTAAGCCCAAACCAGGGTGAGTTCAGAGGTCATGGGAATTTAGCTCCATATAAGAGAGGGGTCTGAGAGACTCTAGAGGTTCATCTCCTACTGCTGATGCTTTATATTAGGAGCTCCGGTTTCTGCTATGTTCAGATATTCTGTACTGTTGGTGCTGACCCCATCAAGAGATCCATGATCCCTGACACCTAAGTGAGCTTGCTGGAACAAGGGGACTTGGAAAGGGATCCTTCACGTTGATAGAGGGTACTGTGTATGGGCCGAGTGGCTGGAACATCCACTTAAGAGTTTGTTGAATCTGCAGCTTCTGACACTGTGGGCCTGAGTCATCAAGGAGAGCAAAGGAGTAACTTTGCACCTGGGTAAAACCATGTTGCATTAGAGGGGGAGGTAAATTTATAATGTAAGGACAGATTTATAGTTAAAGTAGGGCATGTCCTAGATCAACTTAAAATTTCAGTGTACAAATAAAGCTATCAAGTATTTATATGCTAGATGAAAAAAAAGCCAGTATTTTCCTTACATGCAAAATAATAAACTAATTTGCACACCTTGCATTGTAAATTAGTTTGTCCTGGAGAACATGTACTCCTTCTTTTGTCTTACTTTCCTTAATGAATCAGGCCCTGTCAGTGTAAGGTCCTATTTGAAAGAATGGTGATTCACAAGGCTATTTAACTATTGCTGTCATTTTCAATATTACTGTAATACATGGTACTAGACTCTGTAATAAAGAGGCCATTGCATCTCCCCTATTTGACTTGCCTGTGTCATCCGAGAACCCTAAGTGACCAGGATTCTCCAAATAGATCCAGATTTAATATCATTCTTCCTGACATAACTTTCTACATTTTCACTTGGAAATTCATCCAAACCATACTTAACTGAAACAGTGTTATCATGTTTTGCTTAATTGCTGGTACTTTAGTGAGCTAAAGAAACCTCATTGAGCTTCCAAAATAAACAAGATTACTTTTTTATATACTATGGGGACTATGTGCTAAGAAAGTGCAGTAAAACAATAACCTAGGGCCGCTTCTAATTAAATGTGGCCGATTAAAATAAGGTGGAATCTGGACTGGAAGAGCTATTTCACAATGAAGTGAAAAACGTAAAGCAGGATATATTGTCACACAATGATAGCCCATACCATAGTAGCAATGTAAATACTTCATATGTAATACCAATAATGTTAAGTCACAATTTTGTGCTCATGGTTAGAGGATACATATGTTATCTTAAAATATAACATCCCAC
This sequence comes from Mixophyes fleayi, assembly GCF_038048845.1. Classification (NCBI taxonomy): domain Eukaryota; kingdom Metazoa; phylum Chordata; class Amphibia; order Anura; family Limnodynastidae; genus Mixophyes; species Mixophyes fleayi. The sequence goes on along the minus strand of NC_134412.1, from coordinate 35,594,933 downwards.
TCCCTTGCTGTCTGCTTAGCTATATTAAATATATTTGGCATATTAAGTTATGAAGGTCAGATATGATTATTTAATTATTTTATTTTAGCTTTGCTGCCTCACAGCGAAGGGATCATGGGTTCAATTTCAACCAGAATCCTATGTTTGGAGTTCTCTCCATGTTCATGTGGGTTTCCTACAGGTGCTCCAGATTCATCCTACAGTCCAAAATCATACTGGTAGGTTAAATGTCTTCTGACAAACAGGTCTGAGTGTTTGTGTGTGTGGGAAATTAGACTGTAGGCTCCAATGGGGCAGGCACTGATATGAATGATTACATATTCTCTGTGCAGCACTGCTTAATATTTGATTGTCAGTGTATAAATAAACAATAGTAATAATAAAACTATATTTACAGAGTTTGATCTTAAATCCTTAGTGGGAGATCTATCAAAGATCGATTTTAACCAAATTCCTAATTTTTAGTAATTTACATGGTGATTTGCAATTTGCCTAGTATACTAAAGGCAAATTTCTGCTTTTTTACAGCGCCCCCAAAAAATTGCCATACATCTCACAATTACATGAATCATTGGCTTCTGCATTGTAAAGTGTAGGAGAGTTACAATGAGCAATTTGCAAAATCTACATGGAAATCTCCACCATTCATTCAATGGACAATACTCATAGAAATACATTGCCGATTGAAATGAATGGGAAATTGTCTCATTAAATGAAATAAATATGTTTTTTTAAAAAGTTAAATAAAGATTAGACACTATTGTAGAACTGAAAGTACCAGTAAGCCTTGGCAGCCATTTACTGGACTTGCTGGAGCTTGTGGAACTAGTCTATGCAAATACTATGACTTGTGAAACTAAAACCAGGGTACGCTGGAACAGTTTCACAATAGTATTTTATTGCTTTGCCACTATTATTATAATTGTCTTGGGATCACCAAACAATAATTACTAAGGGACCATCTTATTTGAAAGAGAGGACTCCCCTCTTTCAAACATGGGTGCCCCAGAGTCTCTAGGTGCCAGGTTGTGGGTGATCTGTGCATTACAATACTCCTCCCTCATCCTGGGCTTCATACTGTTTTCTTCAGTGCAGGGTGTTATTGTCTGCTGATCATATGTGATCACCAAACAATAGCTATTAATCCTGCTATATCATTGGAAAGAAGGGACTCCCCTTTCTTAATCACAAGAGGAAAGTCTCCTTTTTCAAACAAGGGTACTTCTGAGTTTCTAGGTACCAGGATGAGGGAGATAGAGCCCAATCCCTGGCTTTTCATTATTATTCTGCAGGCACTGTCTGAGTAGGTGGGGCTTAATGATGTAATCACAATGTTATAAAGCCCCACCCCCTGCATCATAGCCCTCCAATGAGAAATAGCTCTGGGGGACAGGTCAATATAATTTCAACTTTGTTTAATTATCTGTTTGAGTCCTACTTGTCCTTTGCACTGAAGGGATTAACAGACTGAAGTGTTTGGGGAATTAATAAACAATTTATTTTGGGCAATTGTAACTTCTGAACAAAATTATCCATTGATAGATCTCAGGATCCACAGGTGGGCACTGAAGGTTGTGCTGGGCACTTTGGTCTAGTCTGTAGTGGAAAACGATCATAGCAGGGAACCAGTAATTAATTGAGATTTGTACTACAGAACAGATAAAAAGGGCAGTGTGAGAGGGGAATCTTGGCAGAAGCATCAGAGAGAATAAAAGGTAATATCTGTTTCCCCTGTAAGGCTATTTACCAACTCCCTTGTGCTTTTTCTTGCGGTAATATTATTAACATGCCAGTTTACTCTACTGCGGCCAAGTTAGCTCACCACAGAGCTGCAACACTGTATTTATAAAATAACAGCTCTTAAAGAGTTCTGAAAGATGTTCTGCTTCTGTTTTCAATCCTACAATATTGAACATAGTGGCTGATAACGAGTATACAATCTACATGCTGACAACATATACTGATAGGTCAATTAACAAAGTGTTATTATTCCAGACACATTACACAGTATATGAGAGAGTTTGAAAAGTTAGTAATGTCTCAATAAGATCCCTCTCTGCATCAGGAAGAAAGTGATAGCTGGAAATTAATGTATTTTTAAAGTTAAATGAAGGTTTCACACCAAACTTGCCTACTTTTGCAAAATTATTTCATGGAGATTGTGCAAGTAATGTGTGTGTCTTACCGCCTCTCTCCTCAGTGTCTCTCTCACTTCCTTTCTTGTCTCCACATATATCTGATCCTCAATCCACCATTTGTCTCTCTCTCACACTGAAAAGAATAATTAGTAATGACTATATCTGTGTGCTTGAGAGTGGTGACCATTTTCTTGTAGCACACCTCCTCCTGGTAAATAGACTTTAATTACCAAAAGGAGATGTGCTACAAGAAAATGGCCACTGCTCTCTAGCACAGTGTTGTTGTCATAACTAATTACTCTTTCCAGACTCTCGGGACTGCAGTCTGGATTTCGGGAGTCTCCAGAACATTCCTGGAGAGTGGGCAAGTATGTTCCACACATAGCTGTAGATACTGAATCTACACAGAGAAAGCAGATTTTAGAAGTACAGCTTCCTTTGCTGCAATTTAAGCCATTTACCTAACTTTCCCTCACTGGGAAGATACAATGGGGACTGCTGCTAAGGGCTGGGATTGCCATGGTAACAAGTAATACCTGCCCAACATGAATTATCAGGTTAGGTTGCGACCCAGTTTTTTTTTATCTTTAACACTTTACATTTCAGCTCTATGCTATATGCTAGCTTTTAATATTGCACATTACCCCTAATCTCTGTAAACAGTTAAAACATTTAATCAAGGAAATTGACACTGTTCTTCAACAACATATTAACAGACATTTTAATTTAAGATATACAAGTGTTATAAGCTATAACAAACAAATCTGACGATTAAATGTAACTTCTGGGTGACTAGATTTTCCACCAGCCTTTGAAAGTCAGGTGTAAGGCTGGAACAGTCACAATGCAATTCTGCAGATAGGTTTCTATTTGTCAACCTGTTGCACATGTTGTTTTTAATGTGCTGGATGATGAACAATGTCTCACATGTCTAAGTAAAGCTGAAAACGACTTGTCCGGCTGCATGCCTCATTGCCCATCACTGGCATAGGCTCTCTTTTTATGCTGGTTTATATGGGCCTGATTCATTAAGAAAAGTTAAGCAAAAAATTAGTAGGTTTTCTTACTCAAGTTTTCTGGACAAAACCATGTTACAATGCAATGGGTGCAAATGAATTTATTATTTTTCACATACGGAAAATACTGGCTATTTTTTTATGTAGCACACAAATACATGATAGCTTATCTGTACACTGAAATTTAAAGTTGATCTAGTACATGCCCTACCCCAACTATAAATCTGCCATTACATTTTAAATTTAACTGCCCCTCCAAAGCAACATGGTTTTGCCTTTCTTGCTTACTTTTGCTTAACTTTCCTTAATGAATCAGGCCCATATCACTATGTCTCCATTATCATCCAAATACAACATAACAATTATATATATATATATAAAAAAATCACCACTCTGAGAAAATATGCCTGAGTGTCTGGTATCACTGAAGTCAGAGGTCCTAACCATCTATTTAAGCTTTCATTACATCATTTGAGGGTCCCTCATATTCCACATTGTCCACATTCAATGCTATGAATGGAAAGTTAATTTGGGCGTCAGGACTACCAGTGTGTTTTTATCTTTAGGAGAGAGACATGATATATGAGAAAAAATATTACAAAATATATAATTCAATTGGTACTATTGTGGAGTGGTGCATGTAGGTTAAGTGGGAGTTTCAACATAAATTCATGGAGTTTTCTGCAGTGAATTTATTTGGTGATTTGTTACAGATTTGGAATCATTGCAGCTCTAATTCTGCCCACACACTACTCTCGGGTGTCCGGTACTCCCACACAGAATTTGGGAGTCTCCTGGACATTCCGGGAGAGTTGGTAAGTATGCACAAAAGGCCTGATTCATTAAGGAAAGTTAAGCAAAAACTTGAGTAAGTTTTTTTACTCAAGTTTTCTGGTCAAAAATGTTTTGCAATACAAAGGGTGCAAATGAGTTTATTATTTTGTAAATAAGGAAAATACAGTCTGTGTTTTTATGTAACACACAATACTTGATAGCTTATTTGACTGAAATTTAAAGTTGATCTCGGACATGCCCTACCACTAATATATATCTGCCATCACATTTTAAATTTACCTCCCCCTCCAATGCAACATGGACTTGCCTTACTGGCTTACTTTTGCTTAACTTTCCTTAATGAATCAGGCCCAAAATGTGTAATAGACCACAAAACCCCAAAAACTAATATTTCCAGATATAAACCATAAAGGTTTCTAATACAGTACATTGTAACTCCTACCTAAGTCTTTATGACAGTGTCCTAATGGCATCTGATATAGATCAGAAATCTGAGATTGAATTTTCTGTGACATCATTAAACCTGTATGTATCATCATCATCATCAACAATTATTTATATAGCACCAGCAAATTCCATAGCGCTGTACAATTGGGATGAATCAACCAATCCACACTGTCCATTTCTGCACAAGACTGCCTAGCTGTCAGTCAATGTCTGCTTGCTTAGTTAGAGAAGCAACTTAACCCTAACATGTCACCTTGCTGCAGAGGTATATAATAGCTCTTGGTGGACATTTTTAGCATAAACACACCAGTTATTTCATATATGTTATTCAGTTCAGGAACACGCAGACTTTCATATATATACATGTCAAATAGTAGCTTTACTTACTTTATAATTCTAGTATTTCACATTGAGGTTAATGTTTAAATATCATAAAACAATAGGGAACTGTCAGTTTTTTCTAATCTCCAACAGGTGAACTTTACAACTTCATCTATATAAACTGACATCTTTATCTTACTCACATAGTTGCACTGACACTTCCTTGCTGAATAATTCATTGAGACAGGGACTGACAATAAATTGTGGGCAACACAACTTTGGAGTGTGCGTATGAAAATTAGTGGTTGAGGCTGGTTGTATAGGTTTGTTTTCTAATACCAATAATGACGCACAATACGTACAATACATATATTTCACAGCATAGTAATGTAGCATATAGCACTCAAAAGTAACTGAAAAAAAATCCACAATTATATCCCACTGTGCCACAAGTGACCATATAATTCTTGCATTGGTATGATATGCCAGCACGCCCCATCATTTCGTCAATACACACAACTCATATACAAATGTTTATAGTGGTTTTTATAAGGAATGAAAAGGACACTATTCCTGCACTGCCTCGGGCTACTGAATGGCTAGGCACATCCCTGACATAAAAATAGGTAAGGAAATACGCAACAGCCACTGTACCTTTATAGCATTCTGTATTGATCTTCGAACCACAACCTTTATGTGAGGAGCATTATTAGAAGGAGGATGTGTGTAAACTTCTGCTCGTGTAATTCCTTTCCATGTGTCCCCTTCTGGCCATCCCAGATCCAGCATGGGTGTTGGTACATCTGTTTTACCAGGCCAATAGCTAATACTGAAATCTTCATCTAGCTCTGAATCATCCTCCAGTTCTGTTTTTCCCACTTGAAAATCGACTGTAGAACTTTCTATTGAAGCAACTTCTTCTCTAGACAGAAACTGTCGAACTCTTTCATGTTTAAGGTAGTTCTGGAAAGCAGGTTGCCCAGAAGACATCAGTGTTTCCAAAGCAGTTCTTTGCTTTTCAGAGTAATAAAATTGAGGGCTTGCCTCGGTGATGTCCACAAATTCTAGTTCATCTTCCAAGCATTTCACCTGGGAGTTGGCCATCTTAAAAATCAATTGTCTTATTCGATCTTTTTTTAAACAAGTAATGATCTATACAAATACATGCAAGTGTATGTGTCCCTTAAGTCTGTGGGTCTTGTAATTGCAGGACAAATATTCTGTGTGCTGAATGCAAAGAAACATCTGAAAAAATAGATAATAATAATTAACACTTATATCATAGCACCTTTCTTAGGCAGCAGAATTATAAGTTACAAAGGGGCCTATTTACCAATTATCTGTGTTTTTCCCGATACCTTTTAATCAATATTGCCGCTTTTTCTTCCAATTTATTGGAGCTATTTATTATTCTTTTCATGCCGGGATAGCACTTCCAAAAACGGCTATCCCGGCATGAAACTTTCCCCCCAGTGATTTCTTTATTCACAGTGGGGAAAGACATCACTTCCTTGTTCGGCCGACTTGTATCAGCGGCGCACGGAGGATTGTCGGGGGGGGGGGGGGGGGTGTTTCCCCCCGCCGACCCAAAAAAAAAAAAATCCCGAGAAAGAGCAGCTCCTTTTCGCCAGCGCTGTCCTATACAGCAGCCGCGGCGCTGTCTAAGAAGCGTCTGCGGCGGTGCTGTATACAATACAGCACCGCCGCGGACGCTTCTTTGACAGCGCCGCGGCTGCTGTATAGGACAGTGGCCACTTAGTTAGCGCAGGGGGGGTTCCTAGAGACTCAGAAACCCCCCCTGCGTGCGCCACTGTGTATGTACTACCCATGTGCGGCCATAGCATAAGGTAAGATGTGCTTAATACCTTCTTCAGATGGTATTAGGATTTTGGGAAAAGCTATGCTTTTCGCAGCTTGGTAAATAGCTATCCTCATAGAGATCTATGGGGACAGCGGTGTAAAGCACTAAGTTAGTAAAGGCTGGAGAAATCTAAGATATCTATTATTTATTGCTTTGATAAATGACCATGATCATGTGGAAACAACCAGGTGATTGCTGCTTTCGGCTATAGTAGATTGATATGGAATATCTGGAATTCATTTGGAATGTCAGTTTACATTACGTTAACAATTACTGGCTCCATCCGTGTTGTTCTTGTGTGATGCCATCCTGATGTTGATTTTACTGTCTTATTTTTGAAGTATGTTTATTTGAATTAATGAAATGTATTTAAAGACTTTGTATGTGTAATCTTCTTATATGCCTGGGAATTTTTTGTGCGAGTGTCAACAATGATCTTCTCTAGAAATAATAATGTAACAGGTGTCACGCAGGCCAAAATAAACAACACAAGCACCAGTACCAAATAACTATCTAATCACAATTGTTTGGATAGCTATCGACATATCCAGTGGTCAAAGTGGGGGATTATATATAGTGTTATGCCATACCGCCGCTTCTCCTACTGCCTTTACTGTAAAACTATCAAATTCCATTCACTTACATTGACATTACTTTTTTTATACCGCAACTTTAAAATGTCCATACTGCCACGTCTAAATTTCCACTTTGACCACTGGACATACCCATAGATAAGGTGAGAAGATGACAACTATCAGCCTATTTGTCATCTGTAAACCACAATAATAGGCCTCCATGTCATCCGAAAGTGATCCGTTCACTCATACTGAGCGCCAAATGGTCAGATACTGTCCAGTTTGGTCCCCACACGGTCACTCACAGGGATCATTTTACTCAGTACTTGGGCAAGCTACAGGATCATCCAATGTGTTGCTCAAGGAGGTCACTTTGAGATTTGGGTACTTAAGGATAGTCGTCCAGAAGAGAAACAGTGAAACCATATATGCTGCTGTGCATTTGTGCAGACAGTTAAAAGGTTTTCCAAGGAGTAATAAACTTGACTTTATCAGATATCTAAACGCTTCCTTGTATCGTGTAGCATATAGATGCATATGATTGTGAGTGCTATAGTCTACCTAATGTAACTGTTTTATTTGCTCATTAAAAGGGTGGATTATGAACAGTGAACATATACCGCTTTATTGAGAGCTGTAAATGTTCTATGGTTTCCAGTGAACAGCAGTGAACAAGTGACAGATCATTGAATCAGTATTGTTACCAACAGCATGTAAAGGGACGCTAACTTTGACTCTTATTTAATCATTAACATGGAGCAGTGAAGGGTGGATAGCAGTTAGACATCTAGCAGTATAACTGGCTAATTACTGGTTACTGTGACATACAGTCTGAGGACTGCAATATAATATGCATGCAATTATAACAATTAATAAAACCTGTATTCATTTATTCAATCATTTAGATATTTACACTTCAGGGGGGCATTACCCTTTTACCCCTTTGTCTATTAAGTTTATTGTCTACTAACTGTGCAGTGATGTAAAATTGAACAGTCTTAAATTTTCAAGGCATAATAAACAATATAAATCACTTATGTACAAATCTATGGTATAGAATTACGGTATATATAATTTATGTCACTAATTTTTCATCCTTATGCACAAACAATGAGAAGAGTTCTAGTTGCATACATATTGTATGCAATTATTATATTTAACACTGATCACACATATGTATTAAACTGCCATTAGCCATACAAACAGAGAAAACAGCAGTTTTCTCCCTAATATGGCAATCGCAAAATGTATGAAGGGTTTTTGTCCATAACCCACGTACCGTTTCTTAACACAGTCCCCATAGATTAATAGGTTGACTGCAAAGTTCTACAATGCATCAAGCTTTGAAAAGTTTTGTATTTGGCAGAAAGGTTGCCCCATCTCAGGATGGCGTTGCCAGTCATTTTCTATGGGATCCAGTTGAAGGCTCTCTGGCTTTGCTGGATCACTCGCCGTGGAAGTGCTATGTGCATGCGCATAGCACTTCCTCCACTCACTGGCAGTGCTAGTCTGCCGGTAAATAGGAAAAACTATTCGTACTAGAGGAGGAACTTCACCGGGGCTCCCAGAGTAGCCCCGCCATAGTGCATTTCAGCAGTACTTAAATATGCATCCCTGCGCTTTGCGGCAATGCATATTTACTGGCACCGCGGGATATTAATACATTGACCCCATAGAGACCTGATTGTTCAAATTGGACATTTTCAACCCACAAATGATTGCTCTGAACAATCAAAATCCCCAACATTTTGACCAAACAGAAAAAGAAACTTTGCGCGTCAATAAGCCGTACAATGTTCGGCGTGCGTGTAATATAGCTAAATGGACCGCCAAATGTTTATAGCATTTATAGAAGCTGTTATTAGAATATTGCAGTGTTGGCTAAACTCTGACACTCAAGGTGTTGGGAAACTACAAGTCCCAGCATGCTTTGCTAATATATAGCAGCTTATTGCTGGAAGGGTATGCTGGGACTTGTAGTTTCACAACACCTGGAGTGTCACAGGTTAGCCAACACTGGCATATTGGGTCCCATGTACTTTATATCCTTATGATTTTAGGGAACTAGCCCTGAGGTAGCAGTTCTCACTACTTATCAGTTTAGAAGCAATAAAACCTCATTAACGTCTCAATAAGGAGATCACCGTGGTTGCAGTTACACAGACACATTATAAAACTACAGCAGATATTAGCTTATATTTATATAATAGGAAAATATATGTTTATAAAAACAAATTAGTAACAAAAGATAGTTACCGACAAACCATATCTATTAGCAATAACAATGATGATAATAGTAATAATAATAATATTAATAATAATAATAATATACCTGAAAAGACTCCCTCTTCATTATTCAGCAAGCCGTTCACAAAAGCTTTTATGTTCGGTTTTCAGGTGTAAATGAGACTTTTTCTTTTCTTTGTGTTGCTTTTTTGCCATTTCATCCACTTTTGTGTATTGTGAGCCAACTCTCTGTTGGTTTGTTCTCTAACTTCTCTAACAATGAAAAACACATGCAGAGCTCTGCGTTTCAGGGATAAATCCGGCTGCAAAGTTGAATCCAGGAACATGAAATGTTTTCAACTGCTCCTCAATCTTAAAGCATTATCTGAGTCTGTGAGAAAGGTTTCAGCGTAGTTCACAGTAACTGGCTTTCTCTGCCTTGTCACTCTCCACCTGTTTTATCCCTGCCTTTGTTCTTCTTGTCATAATGCCAGACACATAAGACACACCAGCAGTTCATGTAGCACAGCTCTAGCTACCAGGAAGCGTTGTCACCTTAAAACAGATCAGTTGACTTATTTCCAAGATAAAGATGTTAAACAACCATAAATTTAACAGGATGTACATTTACTGAGATATAAAGTAGTTGGTGTCATTGCTTTTACGAAACTGTTTTGAGACTGTATTTATTGATGTTCATCTGTATTGTTTTCTTTTAAAGACCGGTTTTACATAGGGTTTTACATAGGTTTTTACATAGGTTTGTGGTTTCATATTTAATTGAATGGCTCACAATTTGATTAGTGTTTGTGCTCGTTCAGACGAGCAGTAATGAGAGTTTAGTAAGAGTTTGACAATAGAGGCCTCATAGCCGAACGCACTTAAACGCAATATGTTTGTGTGTGTATACAATGCACTTCCCTATAAAGGGTTAAAGTTTTGTGTGACCATTTTTCAACAGCCAATAGGATCTGTAGGAGATGTCCTTTGGATTTCCTATATAGGTTTCCACACTTGGATATTCTGCCTCTTTTGTCACGCAATATCCCTCCCTTTGTAATGTCGATGTATGGATACAAACTTGTTACTAATTTAGTTTCTCCCTCCTTACAGACGAGGCACAGTTGTCAGGAAAACACTGCACTGCCGTAGGTGGCTAATTCAAGGCGCTTTGGTTAATTGGCCGCAGGTTACTCCCACCTTCGATGTAATTTGGCTTGTGGTCCTTTGTATGGAGGACCCCCTTGACCTGTTAGTGTGGACACGTCATTGTGAATCCAGAGGGGGCATTGTTTCTGTGACGACAGGTTAAGCACTGGCCCTTCAATTAATGGATGATATCCTTGGTTTTAGAGGATGCCTGGGCCAATGGGGCATACACTTGTTTTGGTTTAGTATCAGTCTGTATAGGTGTACTCACATTTTGCTTTCTCTGCCACCCTTTCAATTATAATTAAAATTGTGAACTTTTTACTAAATTCATATCTGTGTCCATGTATTTATTTCATTATTAGGGCTGATTCGATTCGGCCACGTTAGTGTAGGAATAACGCGGCGCTAATTGTATTAGCGTTAATACAGTAATTTTAACCTGGAAAATAAGCATTAAAATTACCATACTAATATTAATACTGCACACTTTTACCGTAGTAACAGTAATAGTGCTCAGGCCGTGTTATTCTAAGATTAACGCTGCCGAATTGAATCGGCCCCTTAGAGTGATGAGTTTAACATAATATAAGAGGTTTATTGTACAGTGGAAAGTTTATGCAGTTTATGTTCATCTGTTATTGCAGACGGAACAAGTCAAGAACAAACCTCTTTGAATATTGCAAATGATTGGGATCATTAATCCCAGTGCTTGCATGCATCTGCTGTTTAAATGAAGGACATTGGAAAAGATGGGTTAGCCCTGCATAAACACCACATGAACAAAATGTTAATAAATATTAATTACTCACTTATGTTTTTATTATCCTTTATTCATATAGCGCCTACTTATTACGCAACACTTTAGAGTGAATTCTTAACTTTTTACAAAACTTATCTACACTAATTTTTAAGAAGGGAAACTGTATCTGGCAAGATTTAATACATGTTTTCTTTGTGTGTGAGTTGGCCGCCCCATGAGCAGTGTACATGAGAATGTGTGAATGTAAGATTTGTAAATAGAGAATTTCTGGAAAGATGTTCATTAATAGCATACATTAAGGGTGGTGGATTTGCCTACTTTGGAGAGGCCAGAAAAGGAGGAGTTGGCAAAAATAAAATTTTTGCCTGGAAAAGAATTCTCTATGCTAAGTATGGCAGAGCTAAGGGGAAAGATATGTGGAAAAGGGAGTAATTTACCTTGGTCTGGAAAACAGAATAGGACCTGTTCCCCAGGGAAAGGTACAGACAGGATTGAGGATCCTGCTGTTACCTTAAGGTAGTATTTTACTCTCAGGTGCACAACATGGGTGTGATTGCTGAGGTGTGTTTGTTGAGAATAAAAGAATTGTGGGTTCTGGTGGGCGGGACTCCCGACGCTAAATAGCAGTCGGATGATAGCAAGGGCTGGTGTGTTTAGCTAGTTTCAGGAGGCTGTGGAACATTTGATGATTATGTTACAGTGTTATTGTTACAAAATAAAACAGCAACTTGTTAAGAAGACCAGAGTACATATATAGTTCATATATATATATATATATATATATATATATATATGTATATATAGAGAGAGAGATAGACAGAAGCACTGGGCAAGAGTGTTTGGCTGCAGGAATAGCCAGCATAAGGGTCCCTGGGGTATGAGTGAAGAGAGAAGGGCATGAATAAGATAGAACCCGGATAGGCTAGGACTTTTGTTTCTGTTTGTTTATTTTTATGCATGATGAATTAAACTAGCTGCAGCTAGTTAAACCAAAACAATTGACTGGTGTGATATCCTTGCTGATCTGCCTGAAGTGTAACCATCTATTCCATATATATATATATATTGTGATACGGACACCCTTAGGTGATGATCACACAAACAACTTCTGAAAACAGTGCTTTTATTGTTGCATCACAATAACACAGCATACAATTTCAATCATGACGATACCAGGCAGCCTACCACTGGCTAGATATAAACCCCCTGTCTAGACACCGGCCACTTTTTAGCATCAGTCGCAAAACATAATTGCCCAATACAGGTTTATATAGTCCAGACTCCTCCCACAGTCTTAACTTGATGGTCAGACGACACTCCCACTTTGCATTTATAAGGAAAAAATTCTCCTCAGTTGCTCTGTAATTATACTTCACTGCAGACAAACCTTGTCAGCAAAGCATGTAAGTTAAATCACATTTCATCACAAAGAGAATAGTCTCCTAGGTGCATAAGTGAAGTAACAAGGGAATGCCTCAATGTGCTGTACCAGCAACATTTGTCAAATAGTTTGGCTGATTGTATATATAGTGTATCTGCCACATTAATAACCCTCTACATACAATCTGCCAAACTATTTCACAAACATTGCTGGTACGGCACATGATGCATTCTCTTGTTACTTCATTTATTCGCCTAGGAGACTATTTTCTTTGTGACTACATATTATAGGATTAGGGGTTTTCCTATAGCTTCTCCTTTTTGGCTGCATATTTCTACTGATAAAACATATAAGGAAGTGCAGATTAGGTTTTCTCACTTTAAATCACATTCAATACTTTTACTTCTGCTATATCTGTGTGTAATCTGGTCTGCAGACTGTCAGCTGAACAACTGGTATCTCTCTAAGAGGTCTGTGGCAAACCCCTCCCATTGTCACATATCCATCCCCCTAGCATCACCAAGTATGTTGGCGCGGACTTCGTGAGTAATGCATCTCTGTGAAAGACCTAACTTTTTAACGCTCAAGATAAGGAAGGTTCTTTTGCCTTTATAAATGTCCTCACAATCACGCCTACCAGTGCACTAATCCCTATTACCTTATCTGCATGCCACCTAAGAACCCTGTTCAGAAACAGCCGATCCTTTCTCTCTCTCCACTCATAGCACCTTATTTTTGTAAAGGGATGCTTATGAGCCCTTTCTGACAGAGGCTGTACTGCGACAGTGGGATAGGTTTTATGGTATTCAGGACAGGCCCTACAAAACCTTTTTACGGCTATGTAGAATCTGAGCCAGTAAAACCTGCATAGAACTTGTTCCCTCATTTTACATTCCCCTATGTGTCTGCCACCTGTTAGGACTGCTGATGTTTTACCTTTGAACATTCCACCTTACCTGCAGGAGTTAACCTGCTGCCCTGATTAGTGCCTGCACCTGTTCCACTGTTTTATATACCTGCCCCAAACATTGCTCCTTACAGTTTCATCACTTGTATTTGCTACTGTTGTTGCCTGTATACCCTGTGAATACTTTGCTCTGGTTTGATACTTGATATTCACCTTTGTCTGTGGCCTGACAACCCTGATTGCTGCCTGGATTGACCTTTCTCTTGTGACCCGACTACATATATCGCTGCCTGGACTGACCCTTTGCCTGCTATTTGAATCTGCTTTCTGTCTGAGATACCACCTCTCAGCCTCAGGCTCTTGGTGTTCGCATTCTACTCCATTGGACTTACCTCTATTCTGCCTGTTGTCCTTGATACCAGTTCTCAGCCTCAGGTTTGTGGTGTTCGTTGTTCTCTACTGGACTTACCTGTGTTCACACAGTTTCATCATCCAGATTTACAGCTTGATCTGGCTTCTGCATCATCCCTTGTACAGTGTTGCTCTCCAGCGCTATCTCCACACAGGCCTCAACTGGCATTACATCCAACCTTGAACCTGTTGTTGCTATAGACTGAACTATTACTCATTCCCTGCATCAGTGGCTCAAACCAGGTAGACCAGCAACCATGTGATGCAGTTAACCCTTCAAATCCTGAAACTGTTGTTGCCATGGACTAACCTTGCTATTTCATATGCTTGAAACATATACTTTCTGAACTGAGTTGTTGCTTTTCAGGTTATCTGCAGCTATTGGTTTTGCATGCGTATCTGTCTTAATAAACACACTATGTTTTAAAACACTTTAATTTTCCTGGAGTTCTAGGAATCATAGCACCACCCACCTGAGTGAGTGCAGCTTCTATCTCTAAGGGTATATGGACTTATAGAACTACCAATTTTTCTACCATCCCCCCTTCACAGCAGCAACTCGAAACAATACATTATTTTTGACCGCATATGATGGCATACAGCCTGCCAAGTTGACAGGTCTTGCAACATCTCCAATATTACTAGGCAACTTAAAGACTTAATGTTGTGTCACATAATTTCTCTAGTCATGTACAAAGTCTGGCATTCAACAGTTCTGGATAATCAGACCAGTCTATACCCTCACCAAAAGGCGAGGTGAACGTATCTGCGATGTCAATAGCAAATGCTGATTTTGACTGTCGAGGCGTGCATGAAAGTCTTGCCATGACCTCCAGGTTAGCATTCCGGATTGGTCCCAAAAGTCGAGGTCCAGATGTTGTGGTTCCTTAGGCAGATCCTTTAACATCGGGCTTCCGACTATTGTATCAGTTGCCGGCATGTCCACACACAAAAAACTTCTTCTTGAAAACAGTGCTTTTATTGTTCCATCACAATAACACAGCATACACTTTCTGGCAGGATGACACAAGGCAACCTATCACGGGCTAGACATAACCCTCCTGTTTAGACACCGGCCACTGTTTGGCATCAGTAGCAAAGCATAAGTACATAATACTGGTTTATATAGTTCAACCTCCTTCCACACCCTTAGCTTGACGAACAGATGACACTTCCACCAAGTCTCCTCAGGTGCTCTGTAATTACTCTTCATTGCAGACAAACTGTCACGGGCACTAGGAGTCTTTACCCAGGGATCACCAGATGGTAGGCTTACCAGAGCAATGTAGATGGTAATAGAGTACTCTGGTAGCTGGGTGATCACGGAACATAAAATGATGGCCGATGAGATGCTCAGGAAAGTCTATGACTAGCAACACTGGTAATAATGAGGTAATAATACACAAGGAACTGTATGGACAAGGACACGTGAAGGTAGTCAGTGGTCTGCGATAGCAAGTTGTACCACTGCTATAGTGAGGAGGAATGTCCAACAGAAACAAGGAGGTGATGAGAGTCAGCGGTCTGCGGGTAGCAAGTTGCACCGCTGTCTGAGTGAAGGAATGGAATCCAAGTGGAGGTATCCAGGTAGTCAGTGGTCTGCGGTAGCAAGTTGTACCACTGCTATGTGAGAGAATGATGGAACAGGTGATACCAGAAACAGGGATCAGTGGTCTGACATCAGCAAGTTGTACCACTGAATATATATGTGAGGAGGTGCACAGGGGAAGACTGCAACACAGGATATACACAGGCACCTTATACACGATCCACAGTAATATGCACAATATAGATATATATATGGATATAAATGACTGAGCAGGTCTGCAATCTAGAAAGTCTCTTGAAGTAGTCCAGCACAATGATAACACAGTCAATGATGGCAATAGACTCAGCGGATAGCAGACTCCAGAGAGAACCAAACACAGTCCAGCAAGATATGCAATACACAGCACAGTCAATGAGAAGTATGCATACCGTGGTTCAGCAGTAGCAGTCAGATGGGATTGCAGCGGTACCTGAGCGGCTGGAGACCGACTGGATAGGAAGTCCCTGGATAGGTGAGGCAGCGGTCTAGCAGGTGCAGCGCACAGGTGAGTAGACCGACAGGGACACGAATCCACAGGAGTCAGCAACACGTGGAACTGGACTCATAGGGAACCCAGGAGAATGGAGATGATCCAGCAGAGGGTAGTAGATGAGATACAAATCCAATGCTGACAGGAGGGCAGAGACCAGTGGAACACGTGAAGGCGTGGAGAGTGGATCAGCAGGAGATGGACGATAGCGCTGACCACAGCGGCAGGACTCAGCGGCACACGGAGGTAACCAGTAGCAACCACAGGAACCAACAGCGATGGGAAACAGGAGGGCAGCGCAGGGCAGGAGCTGTAGATCACGAAGTGTAGCAGATGGTAATGAAAGCGGCAGTCTCGAGGAAGCCACAGCAAAGATGAGATGAGACTGTAGTGCACGGAGGCAGCGGATAGTAATCAGCTGGCAGTCACGATGTTGAACACAGGCGAGTTGCAAGCAGGAGACTGTAGTGCACGGAGGCAGCGGATAGTAGTCAGCTGGCAGTCACGATGATGAACACAGGCGAGTTGCAAGCAGGAGGCTGTAGTGCACGGAGGCAGCGGATAGTAGTCAGCTGGCAGTCACGATGATGAACACAGACGAGTTGCCAGCAGGAGACTGTAGTGCACGGAGGCAGCGGATAGAAATCAGCAAACAGACTTGATGAGAAGCAGGTGAGTGAAGTAAAAGCTGGAGTGCACGGAGGCAGCAGATAGCAATGAGCAAACAGTCACATTGATATAAAATAACGTTGAAGTGGTTTAGAAGACTGTAGTGCACGGAGGCAGCGGATAGGAATCAGCAACAGTCATGATGATACAGTTGATGGTAGAAGTGGTATGGAAGACTGTAGTGCACGGAGGCAGCGGATAGGAATCAGCAAACAGTCCTGATGATACAGTTGATGGTAGAAGTGGTATGGGAACCACAGGAATAGAAGTGGCTTGGAAACCACAGGAATCAGCAGCGCTGAATACACGAGGAATACAGGAACACCTTCAGAGACTCATGAGGAATGAGACTCCAAGATCAGGCCACGTGGTGTTGACCACAGGTGCTTAATATAGGGAGGTTGCCTGATCTGCCAATTGAGTTAAAGGGGTATACACTGAAGTATAGAAAAGGGCTGCGCATGCGCAGACCCTCAGGATGGTGGACGACCACGGTTCCTAAATGTCCGGGAAGAGGCACTCACGGTCCGGTGAGTGACACAAACCTTGTAAGCTTTGCTACTAGCTTTGGACAGACACTTTCAAAACATATAAGTTAAATCACATTTTATACTTTTACTTTGTCACACATGTCTTAAACCTGTGCATCTCCGAATACAGGTGCACTGCTATACCTGTGTGTAACCCGGTCTGCAGACTGCCAACTGAATAGCTGGTCCCTCTCTTCCACTCCCTTTGTCCATATATATATATATATATATATATATATATATATGTATATATAAGTATTTATATTGGAAATGATACAGAGAAGTGTTACTTTGCATTGCATACATAACATATTGTGAACACTGCTTTACATAAACCTGACCGTCTAGCCAAAACTATTATAATTAGTGTTATAAAAGATACCAGTCCATCAAGTTCAACCTATTTTAGATCTCCTGCGATCCCTATCTTATATTTGAAATTGATCCAGATGAAGCAACTGCCAGTCTGTTTCAATCAGGAAACATCCCTCCTGACCCAATATTGCAGTCCTATTTCTCGCTGGATCCACTACTATTCTTCATTTTAATTAATGGTCGTAACCCTGAATACCCTTTTTCGCTAAAGATTTGTCTAACTCTTTCTTGAACATAACAAATAAATCTGCCATCACAAATGTGAATTCCATATCTTGACTGCCCTTACTGTAAAGAACCCCTTCCTTTGCTGGTTGTAAAACTTCCTCTCCTCTAACCTTAGTGGGTAACTACGTGTCCTGTGTACTGTCCTTGGATTTGTTCATAGTAATCATATCCCTTCTTAGATGCCTCTTTTCTAAAGTAAACATGCTTAAACTAGCTAACCTTTTCTCATAACTTAAAGACTCCATACCCTTTATCAAGTTTGTGAGCCTTCTCTGAACCCTTTCTAGTTCCAAAATGTATTTTTTTATAGAGTAATGCCCAGAACTGTACTGCATATTCAAGATGAGATCTTACCAAAGATTTATATAGTGGCAAAATTACACCTTCTTCTCTTGCATCTATGCTCCTTTTTATGCATACCACTACTTTATCGGCCCTTGCAGCTGCTGCTTGACATTGAAAACTATTGCTACATTGAGTCTACTGTCTACAAGCATTCCCAAAACCTTTTCCATTATAGATTCCCCTAAATTTATCCCATTTAATTTATAGAATGTGTGCTTGTTGTTGATCCCTAAATGCATAACCTTATATTTATTTATTTATTTATTAATGTTAAACTTCATCTTCAATGTTACTGCCCAATCAACACGTTTATTCAAGTCCCTCTGTAGAGAAACTACATCTTGCTCTGATTTTATTAACTAGCAAAGTTTATTGTCATCTGCAAAAATGGAAACTTTGCTCTCTAAACCATCAGCAAATTCATGAATAAATATATTAAAAAGGAATGGCCCCGGCAAGGAACCTTGAGGCACACCACGTAAAACTTTTGACCAATTAGAAAATGTTTCATTTATCACAACTCTCAGTTCCCTATTCTCTAACCAGTTTTCAACCCAAGTACAAATGTTGTTTTCTAGACCCAGTTTCCTTATTTTACAAACCAACCTATTGTGTGACACTGTATCAAAGACCTTTGCAAAATCTAAGTAGACCACATCTACTGTACTACAATGGTCTAAGTTCCCATTAATGTCCTCGTAGAAACTAATTAGATTAGTTTGACATGACCTATCCCTTACAAATCCATGCTGATTGCCATTAATAATCTTATTACACAACAAGTAATCCTGAATACTATCCCTTAATATACCTTACAGTAGTTTTCCCACTATTTACCCTTAGAGTGTAAGCTCTCTAATGAGTAGGATCCTCCTTACCCTTTGTTTTCATGCCACCATTAATTTGTCTGCCTTTTCTGTTTTTGTTTTACGTATGTACTGTTTTATGTATGTCCTTGTCTTCCCTACTTTACAGCGCTACGGAGCACTGTTGCGCCTTACAAATCTACAGTAATAATAATAATAATAATATTGATGTCAGGCTTACCGGTCTATAATTGCCTGGTAGTGATCTCATTCCTTTATTAAACAACGGCACCACAGCTGCTATTCGCCAATCCTTTGGTACTGAGCCAGATGCAATCTATGAAAATTAAGAATAGCAGTCTTGGTATTTCTGAGTTTAGCTCCTTAAGAAGCCTTGGGTGTATGCTATGTGGACCTGAAGCTTTATTTATCTTAATTGTATTCAGTCGCCTCTGGACTTCTTCCTTTGTCAGTAAATCTTAAATGAATAATGGGCAAACTGACATACTTCGTGGCCCACATGGTTCAAAAGGGCTGTGCATTACCCTTCATCTCAGGAATAAGTTAAAAGAACACATTTAGTGAAAGAAAGACACACCTATCCGTAATAACATATCAGCAGGGCTTTTTAAGCAAGTGTTACATATTATAACAAATCTGACAATAAAGCAGGGATTAGCTAGAGAGCGCAGGTGAAGACTGCTTGTGGCCCTAGGAACGGTTGTTGCCCATCACTGTCTTAAATGTTGCCAAATGTATAATCCCTCTCTACAGTATTTGTAATACAGAAACATACATACTTGGAGAGTGAATAATAATATTATTATTATTATTATTATTATTATTATTATTATTATAATTATTTTCTATAGTTTATTTATAATGTGCCACAAGAGTCCACACCTCCATACATACGTATGCAGCAAAACGTAACAAGGAATAACAGGGCAAAACATTTAAAGAAAAACAGCTTTAAATGTTTAAATACAGGAAAAGCACTACAATATACATAGAACAATATAACCAGCACTGACGAGGTACAAAGGGGAAAATCTCTCTCTAAGACATGAGTCATGGGAAGAGGGGGAAATCAAAGGGAGTAAGACTAGTGAGAGCTTACATTCTAAAGGGAGGGGCAGGTGAACGGAGTGAAACAGAGGTTAAGACAAGGGACATAGGGAGAGCTTTCATGAAGTAGGTTTTGAGAGACTGCTTGCAGCTTTGTAGGGAGGTAGAGAGCCTGATTGGGAGAGGGAGTGAGACAATTATACCATGGCATTTCACAAAACTTTTGACAAAATTTGGAATGGCTGGCAAACCTATATTTCAAATGCTCCAACTCCCTGGTAATCAAATTATTTTTTCATATACCAGATTTACACATAACTAGAGTGACTTTACACTTTATAAAAATGTTGTGGTATACAATAGTGATAAGTGAAATCACAGTGAGATTTCTGGTGGATTGAGTTTCGGAGCACAACAGGCCACTTTGTGATATTGAGCAAAGTTTGAAAAATTGTGCACAGTTCTGCTGAAGCAACCTGTGAGTTCCGCTTATACTTTCACATTCCTTTTTCTCATTTTGCAGATTTTTTTGTCTATGGATAGAGCTGAGGCGACAATGGTCAATTCATTCTGCTGTGTCATGTGGTTGCAGGGCCGGTGCTAGGGTCTATGGCGCCCTAGGCACGTTGTCAAAATCGGCGCCCCCCCCCGCAAAAATCGGATCCCTCCTTCCCCCTCCCCACGTCTTTCCTTACCTTGCCTCAACACCGCCGCCTCTCTGCTCCGTCTGCTCCCCTCCACTCACTGACACTGTCGGGCCGTGATGATGATGTCACGGCCCGACAGTCAGTGAGTGGAAGGGAGGAGACGGAGCAGTGAGGCAGCGGTGGTGAGCAATAGCCTCTTCCCCCCTCCCCGTGAATGTATCTGAATGCTGTGCGGCGGCCGTGAAAGGTATGTTCAGTGGTCGCCGCACAGTTTTAAAGTAATTTTCATTCTGTGGCGCCCTCCAGGTGCCCTCCAGAGCCAGGCGCCCTAGGCAAGTGCCTAACCTTGCCTAATGGGAGCGCCGGGCCTGTGTGGTTGGCTTAGTAGACTTAAGGCCAATGTGCGAAAATTTTACGCCATATAAGGTGAACAGTGTGCGGAACAGTTTTCAAAATTTCACTCATCTCTAATATACATCTACATATTTCAATTATTTGTACAATGTGTTAGTTCTTCCAAGACTCATTCAGACATTGGATCAAATTACAGAGAAGGGAAAAGACAGGTTTGACCTCCTCTTGTACTTCAGGTTTTATAATGCCAATTTTCTGCTTACTCAGTAACACAACTATTGCAGTAAATAGGTGGATTATTACTACTAATATTATTATAGTGCCAGTACATTCAGCAGCACTTTACAAATGAAAACAAACACAGTAATAAAACAAGACTGGATATTAATAACCGACAAGAGTTAAGCATACCTGCCAACTCTCCCGGAAAGTGCGGGAGACTCCCGAAATTCGTGTCAGTCTCCCGGACTCACGGGAGAGCTGGCATTTCTCCCGCATCCCGAAATACCTTACTATAATGACGCGGTTCACCGGTAATCACGGCATTTTACTCGTGGGGGCGGGGCCAAAATGATGCAATTCAAGGCACCACGCCCCCTCCCGCCCTCTAGACACGCCCCTCTCCCGGACGTCGTCTACTGGAAGTAGGCAAGTATGGAGGGCCCTATACAAATTTACAAAGTATAGGAGTAGTGGATTTCACAGATATCTCCTGCTCTTGGCCAGTATGGCATTATACCGCAGTCCCCATACTTCTCAATGTGGCCTGTGGTCTGGGCCACCTTACTTTGTGGAACACAGTAAAACTAGTACTTATCTCAAGGACTTTTCTCCTAAGTCTTGACATTGTGTCACTTTTTATTGCACTGCAAAAAAAAACAGGGTTTTTTTATAATAAAAAAATAAACAACTCTGTCTGATAATCCCATGGCCACTCACTCACAAGGTGACTTCATTTTGGGTTTGATATATTTAATACACTGTATGCATTTGTCCTTTTGCCCACAAATGTTTGATTTGTAAAACTGACCCTTTACGTGTTAAGATGTGTTGCTGTATTGGAACAATAGCAGATTATGATGATGGACTGCTATAGCTTGAATCTTATCACTAGCAATATCAGTGTTATCGCTGGTAGTAATACAAAAATCTGATAAGAAATCCAATGTATTATTCAGATTTCACTGTTTTGGTCATTACTTTATTTCACAACAAGCGAAAATTTATGGATCTATTTATTATGGACGGTGATAACATATAGTTTCTATTGGTACTTATTGCAGCAATAAAAAATATATTATCACCGCAATTTACCATTAAAATATCGCCACACTAGTTAAGTGATACTCAGCTGCCCGACGATGCTGGCTCTTAGCAGTAACAAGACTCTTACTACTTCTCCAGGACTCTAAGGAGGATTATGCTCATGTGAGAATATAAAAGTAAATATTTTTATCATATTTCAACTGGGAAAAAAATGCTTTCTGTAAATAATAAAGCATTTTTCCTGCCATCCTCTGCTATCGCTCTCCTTGTTAAATATGCTCTCACATGCTTTCATGGAGAAGCCTTCTCCTGAAAGACCAGACGAATGCTATTGACGGTGCTAGCGATCAAAGCCCAGAGACTTTTATAGATAGGGAGAAGCCCTATCTCTGGCAAAAACACTTTCTCCCTTTCATAAATAGGCTCTCTAGGGAGAACAGCGTAAAACTGCATGGCTGATGCTGTGGATGCCAGGAAGAACCTTCAAAGAGTATCAATGACACATTTTTGTAGTTAAGTATGCAGAGACATACAAGGCCACCTGGTTGTGGTTCAAATTTCTTTGCCCGTAGCTACTATGCTTAACATAGGAGAACTAACTAGCGATGAAGGGACCTGATAACAGCCCATATGCCTTTAATCCCAGGGGTCTGACTATCACCAGGCCCATGTGGCTGCTATGGCTTTTGTTACACATCTGGCCAAACAACACATTTCACCATGCTATAGCACACCAAAGCTTTTGTTCAAATTGTAATTTCACCTTGAGTTTGCAAACTCTACATGACCTCTTGTTCGTCATTGAAATGGATATGAAGACATTTTTCGCACAACTGAAAAGCATAGAAACTTTTGCTATTTTGCCTTTTATACTCCAGGCTCTATAATGCCAAAAAGAAACAAAGCAACAGATCCTGCAGCAATGTCCTGTCATATATATTAAATATTCTGCATAGGTACATACTTTGCATAAAAATGATTTCAATCTTCAAAAATTTCCTCTTCAGTTTACTTATCAAGTGATTTGACTGAGGGGTAGAAAAAAATGATGTTAAACCTGTCAGCTAAGTAGTAATACGTGAGTACTGAGTCAACAAGCTTAACCACACGACTAACCTGCCCATGGTTATTTTTAGGATACATTAGTGTTCCTCAGGAGTAAGTTCACATTGGAGTCCACTCATTTCATTTGGTTTCTGAAAACAATAGCAGCTAACCAACTCCTACATGTGCAACTCAGCACCAGTCTGTTACATCATGTTCCCACCTGTCTCTATTTCTGCTTAGGTGCATGTCTTAAACAGGGTAGACACTGATGTGATAGTAGACACTGATATTGTGCAGATCACTCAATAAATAACCATTGGGTCAGATATTGCATTAGTGTGTACACTCCCACAATCATGTTTTATGCGACCAAAGCACATCACATCTGTTGAGTTGGTTTTCTACACCTTCTAATAGTCACGGTCAACGATGGAAGGATGTCAGGCAAATGTGTGTATGCACTCACAACCAGCAGTGTAGGCAGATCTCTATAGAGTGTGCATTGTCACAATCTTTTCAGCAGTTGGTTATCAGAGATGAAGACACACAACTTAAGGTAAATTGTGTAGGTGTGTAGACATGAATTAACATGCTCATCATTGGTAAAACCGTTACAGACATCACATCTGATGTTATTTTCTATAGTGTTTATCCAGCTTTAGTGGGTAACAACAGCAAACTTTACCAAGCGGCACAGGACTGTGCTACAATGTTAAGACAAATGTACCCCGGGCACAGCACGAAACAAATAAAAGAAAGTGGGGGATCTGTGATCCTGATATTTAAACAATCGACACAGAAATGGGCTTGGCTAACTGTAAGATGCCCTTGGAATTGCAGAGCTTAAACAGGCTGAATTTGTACACCATCTCGAATAACTGAAACCTGGATTTTCTATGGGAACCTGTGGGCCCTGAATGTGACTGGAGTAGGTCTGTCTGCACTGGAAAACAATGTAATGAAAATGTTAAAAGCAAGAGGTCTTGAAGAAGACACAGACAGTTTCTTTTATGCAATGAGTTGTGTGATAGTAATAAAAGAATGGTCCAACAAGCAGCTAGGATACAGAATAGATCTAGAGGCAAGTGCCAGATTTTTACAGGGTGACTTCCCCCTTTGGTTTTTACCAAAATGTTCATATGTATAAAAATTAGGGATGTGCACCGGCGACTTTTGAGGTCTCGTGTTTTGTGTTTTGGATCCGGATTTTCGTTATTTTTGGGGTTCGGATTTGTCTCGCAAAACACTTGACGAAAGGTCTCGGTTCGGATTTAAGGTTTTGGATTCGGATTTTTTTTGAAAAAAACATAAAAAGTTTAAAAATCAAGTTTTTGGGCTTATTTTCACTCCTAGGCTATTATTAACCTCAATAACATTCAATAACAAGCATTTCCACTAATTTACAGTGTATTCTGAACACCTCACAATATAGTTATTAGTCCAAAACGTTGCAACAAGGTATCTTTCTGGACTGCGTAGAGGAGTGGGTCACCACAATATATATTAAAAACCCTGAACTTTTATGATTCGCACCAATAAATGTACCTGGACTGCGTAGAGCAGTGGGTCACCACAATATATATTAAAAACCCTGAACTTTTATGATTCGCACCAATAAATGTACCTGGACTGCGTAGAGGAGTGGGTCACCACAATATATATAATAAGAAAACCATCAACTTGTATGATTCGCACCAATAAATGTACCTGGACTGCGTAGAGGAGTGGGTCACCACAATATATTAAAAACCCTGAACTTTTATGAATCGCACCAATAAATGTACCTGGACTGCGTAGAGGAGTGGGTCACCACAATATATTAAAAACCCTGAACTTTTATGAATCGCACCAATAAATGTACCTGGACTGCGTAGAGGAGTGGGTCACCACAATATATATAATAAGAAAACCATCAACTTGTTTGATTCGCACCAATAAATGTACCTGGACTGCGTAGAGGAGTGGGTCACCACAATATATTAAAAACCCTGAACTTTTATGAATCGCACCAATAAATGTACCTGGACTGCGTAGAGGAGTGGGTCACCACAATATATTAAAAACCCTGAACTTTTATGAATCGCACCAATAAATGTACCTGGACTGCGTAGAGGAGTGGGTCACCACAATATATTAAAAACCCTGAACTTTTATGAATCGCACCAATAAATGTACCTGGACTGCGTAGAGGAGTGGGTCACCACAATATATATAATAAGAAAACCATCAACTTGTTTGATTCGCACCAATAAATGTACCTGGACTGCGTAGAGGAGTGGGTCACCACAATATATTAAAAACCCTGAACTTTTATGAATCGCACCAATAAATGTACCTGGACTGCGTAGAGGAGTGGGTCACCACAATATATATAATAAGAAAACCATCAACTTGTTTGATTCGCACCAATAAATGTACCTGGACTGCGTAGAGGAGTGGGTCACCACAATATATTAAAAACCCTGAACTTTTATGAATCGCACCAATAAATGTACCTGGACTGCGTAGAGGAGTGGGTCACCACAATATATTAAAAACCCTGAACTTTTATGAATCGCACCAATAAATGTACCTGGACTGCGTAGAGGAGTGGGTCACCACAATATATTAAAAACCCTGAACTTTTATGAATCGCACCAATAAATGTACCTGGACTGCGTAGAGGAGTGGGTCACCACAATATATATAATAAGAAAACCATCAACTTGTTTGATTCGCACCAATAAATGTACCTGGACTGCGTAGAGGAGTGGGTCACCACAATATATTAAAAACCCTGAACTTTTATGAATCGCACCAATAAATGTACCTGGACTGCATAGAGGAGTGGGTCACCACAATATATTAAAAACCCTGAACTTTTATGAATCGCACCAATAAATGTACCTGGACTGCGTAGAGGAGTGGGTCACCACAATATATTAAAAACCCTGAACTTTTATGAATCGCACCAATAAATGTACCTGGACTGCGTAGAGGAGTGGGTCACCACAATATATATAATAAGAAAACCATCAACTTGTTTGATTCGCACCAATAAATGTACCTGGACTGCGTAGAGGAGTGGGTCACCACAATATATTAAAAACCCTGAACTTTTATGAATCGCACCAATAAATGTACCTGGACTGCGTAGAGGAGTGGGTCACCACAATATATATAATAAGAAAACCATCAACTTGTTTGATTCGCACCAATAAATGTACCTGGACTGCGTAGAGGAGTGGGTCACCACAATATATTAAAAACCCTGAACTTTTATGAATCGCACCAATAAATGTACCTGGACTGCGTAGAGGAGTGGGTCACCACAATATATATAATAAGAAAACCATCAACTTGTTTGATTCGCACCAATAAATGTACCTGGACTGCGTAGAGGAGTGGGTCACCACAATATATTAAAAAC
The DNA here is from genome assembly GCF_038048845.1 of Mixophyes fleayi. Taxonomy (NCBI): domain Eukaryota; kingdom Metazoa; phylum Chordata; class Amphibia; order Anura; family Limnodynastidae; genus Mixophyes; species Mixophyes fleayi. The sequence goes on along the minus strand of NC_134412.1, from coordinate 35,568,121 downwards.
CCTGAACTTTTATGAATCGCACCAATAAATGTACCTGGACTGCGTAGAGGAGTGGGTCACCACAATATATTAAAAACCCTGAACTTTTATGAATCCCACCAATAAATGTACCTGGACTGCGTAGAGGAGTGGGTCACCACAATATATATAATAAGAAAACCATCAACTTGTTTGATTCGCACCAATAAATGTACCTGGACTGCCTAGAGGAGTGGGCACTGGGCACCACAATAAAATATATAAAAAACCTTCAACAGGTCTGCATTACACTACACATACGGCTGCTCCTCCATCCTCTCCATCATATACATGTTGGAGTTTTAGCGTGTGACAACCTCTTGTTTTTGATAATGTCAGTGCATTTTGAATATTTTTCAATTTGCCCCACACCACTGAATGTACTTTATCTATGATACGCATCTATCTATCTTGACTGCGTAGTGTGGTGGCCCCGGTACACAATTTGGTACCGAGGCCACAATATAATTAAAAAACCCTCCACGTGTCAGAATTCCACCAAAAAAGGGTATGGACTGCGTAGTGTGGTGGCCCCGGTACACAATTTGGTACCGAGGCCACAATATAATTAAAAAATTGGGCATCAACTGTCACTGTTGTTTAATATCTGATACACCTAAATATGGACTGCACAGTGGAGTGGCCCCGGTAGTAAATTTGGTGCCGGGGCCACAATAAAATAAATACACCCTCAACTGGTCTGAATTCCACCAAACAAGTATCTGGACTGCGTAGTGGGGTGGCCCCGGTACCCAATTTGATACCGGGGCCACAATACCTCCTCCAAACATGGTACAGACAATTCGTCATTGAGATCCCATCAAGTATGTTAAAGACAGACAGGGTCTAAGTGTTATTGGTTGACTTTGTAAACCAAAAAACTGTCCCTGTTGCACATAGTCGTGCAATGAAGACTGACTTTTTCATTTAAAGGCACCATATTTCAAGTGTAGTGTTTGTAAGTCTAAGTCATATTATAATTTTGGTAAAATTGGTTTATTTTGTTCCTCTTTATGGTAACTACTAATAGAATTAAAGTATTAAATAGAAGCGGCAGTTCCTCTTTATGGTAATTAGTAATAGAATTAAAGTATTAAATAGAATTAAAGTATTAAATAGAATTAAAGTATTAAATAGAGTGGTATAGAGTTGTAGTGTGGTATACATAGAGTGGTCGCCACAATATAATAATAAAACCCTCAACTGGTCTGAATTCCACCAAACAAGTATCTGGACTGCGTAGTGTGGTGGCCCCGGTACACAATTTGGTACCGAGGCCACAATATAATTAAAAAACCCTCCACGTGTCAGAATTCCACCAAAAAAGGGTATGGACTGCGTAGTGTGGTGGCCCCGGTACACAATTTGGTACCGAGGCCACAATATAATTAAAAAATTGGGCATCAACTGTCACCGTTGTTTATTATCTGAAACACCTAAATATGGACTGCACAGTGGAGTGGCCCCGGTAGTAAATTTGGTGCCGGGGCCACAATACCTCCTCCAACTTCCAAGTGTAGTGTTTATAAAGACAGACAGCGTCGAAGTGTTATTAGTTGACTTTCTTAACCCTAAAATTGTCCCTGTTGCAAATATTCGTGCAATGGACAGTTACTTTTTTATTGAAAGACTCAAGCTTTCAAGTGTAGTGTTTATAAAATATAAACAACAATACAGTAGTTTTAGAGCACGTCAATACCTCTTGTTTTAAATTATGACAGGGCATTTTACTTTTGGTTTAATTTCTTGAATTTGTTTAAATTTGGTTTTACTTTTTGAACATGGCAAACGACTGTTGATTGGTCATATAATGCAAAAAAAAAAAGGTCCAAGATGGAATTGTCCTTGGGCCCTCACACCCACCCTTATGTTGTTGAAATAGGACATGCACACTTTAACAAACCAATCATTTCAGCGACAGGGCCTACCAAACAACTTTGGCTGAAATGATTGGTTTGTTTGGGCCCCCACACCAAAAAAGCTATTCATCTCTCCCTGTACAGACTAAACAGGCTCTACTGAGGCAAGATGTCGTCCTCATCCTCAACCTCTGATTCCTCTCCCCCTACAGTGTGTACTTCCTCCTCATCACACATTATCAATTCGTCCCCGCTGGACTCCACAACCACAGGTCCCTCTGTAGTATCTGGAGGGCAGTGCTGTACTTCATTGAGGAATTGATTATTCATTTTTATAAACATCATTTTTTCAACGTTCTGAGGAAGCAACCTCCTTCGCCGCTCACTGACCAGGTTCCCCGCTGCACTAAAAACTCTTTCCGAGTACACACTGGAGGGGGGACAACTCAGGTAAAATAGAGCCAGTTTGTACAGGGGCTTCCAAACTGCCTTTTTTTCCTGCCAGTAACAATATGGACTGTCTGACATGTCTACTTGGATGGTGTCAGCAAAGTAATCATCCACAATTTTTTCTATTGTGACAGCATCCAATGCAGCGAGAGTAGACATGTCTGCAATGGTTGGCAGGTCCTTCAGTCCGGACCAGATGTTATCAGCATCCCCGCCAGTGCCTCTTTTGGGAAAACTGAGCTTTTTCCTCGCAGCCATAGATGTGGAAGAAAATGAGGGTGGAGCTGCTGGCATGTCACGGTCCTCTTCAGAGGACAATCTCCTGACCAGCAGGTCTTTGCACCGCTGTAGACTTGTGTCTGCCGGAAACAGAGACACAACATACGCTTTAAACCGAGGATCGAGCACGGTGGCCAGAATGTATTCCTCTGACTTTAAAAGAGTGACCACCCTCGGATCCTGGCAAAGCGTACGAAGGGCTACATCCACAAGAGCTACATGCTTGGTGTAATCGCAATGGCTTACCAGCTCCTCCCTCACTTTCTCCAGCTGCTTCTGCAACAGCCTGATCAGGGGAATGACCTGACTCAAGCTGGCAGTGTCGGAACTGACTTCTCGTGTGGCAAGTTCAAATGGCTGCAGAACCTTGCACAACACGGAAATCAGTCTCCACTGCGCTTGACTGAGGCGCATCCCCACTCCTTTGCCTATGTCGTAGGTGGCTGTGTAGGCCTGAATGGCCTTTTGCTGCTCCTCCATCCTCTGCAGCATATAGAGGGTGGAGTTCCAGCGCGTCACAACCTCTTGTTTGAGGTGATGGCAGGGCAGGTTCATGCTTTTTTGATGTGCCTCTAGTCTGCGGTAGGCACTGGCTGAATGCCGAAAGTGTCCAGCAATTTTGCGCGCCACCGCAAGCATCTCCTGCACACCCCTGTCACTCTTGAGGTAATGCTGCACCACCAAATTAATGGTGTGGGCAAAACATGGGACGTGCTGGAAATTGCCCATATTTAATGCCCGCACAATGTTACTGGCATTGTCTGACACCACAAATCCCCATGAGAGTCTAAGTGGGGTAAGCCACTGGGAGATAATTTCCCTCATTTTCTCTAATATGTTGTCAGCGTTGTGCCTCTTATTAAAGCCTGTAATACACAATGTTGCCTGCCTTTGCACGAGCCGCCATTTTGTAGTTGCTGCTACTGATGCAGCTGTTGCTGTTGCTGCGGAAGGGGATGCATCTACCCAGTGGGCTGTCACAGTCATATAGTCCTTCGTTTGCCCAGAACCACTTGTCCACATGTCCGTGGTTAAGTGGACAGCGGGTACAACCGCATTTTTTAGAGCACTGAGGACACTTGATCGTACTTCTCTGTACATTTTTGGTATCGCCTGCCTAGTGAAGTGGAATCTAGACGGGATTTGGTACCGGGGACACAATACCTCCATCAACCCTCTAAATCCCACTCCACTGATGGCGGACACCGGGCGCACGTCTAACACCAACATTGCAGTTACAGCCGCAGTTATACGCTTTGCAATAGGGTGACTACTATCGTATTTTGTGGTCATGGCAAACGACTGTTGGACGGTCAATTGTTTTGTGAAAGACTTAGCGGTCTTACGACTTCCCCTCTGGGAAGATGACCGACTAACAGCAGCAACAGCAGCAGTGGCAGTAGTAGGCGTACCGCTGCAGGATTCCTCGGATGAATCCCGTATTGAGGAGGACTCAGTCTGGCTGCTGACTTGGGCTGCAGGACTGAATCTGATGGAGATTGTGGAGGAAGTTGACGAGGAGGGTGTTGCTGGTGTGTATCCAACTGGACCACGGGATTTAGGTGTCCCTGTACCGATGAGGGTCCTAGCCCCAGTTCCTGAACTAACCACTGAACTATGAAGGTTATTCAGGTGACGTATAAGGGAGGATGTTCCTAGGTGGGCAAGATCCTTACCCCTGCTTATTTGAGCTTTACATAAGCTACATATGGCCATACATTGGTTGTCTGGATTTGGATAAAAATAACTCCAGACCGAAGAGGTGCATTTTTTGGTCTTCTGACCAGGCATGACGATGGGCTTTTTCATCCCATGGACATCAGCTGTTTCCCCCCCTGGTGCCTCATTTACAATAACCACATCACCATCCTCATCATCAAGTTCCTCCACAGCGCCAGCTACATCATCAATAGCCTCCTCCCGAGCCACCTCTTCCCGTACAGTGATGGGAAGGTCAGGCTTGACAACCACCAACATCCTTGGACTCGCCTTGTGGATTTGTGATAATTTCTCTTTAGAAGGCAGAGTTGTTTGCTGTTTTGTTGCTGACAGCATAACTCTCTTCAATTTTTTGTAGGGGGGGGGAGGAGGAGGAGGGCTAAGATCCGTGGGTGAAGCTGAACCACTAGTCATGAACACGGGCCAGGGCCTAAGCCGTTCCTTGCCACTCCGTGTCGTAAATGGCATATTGGCAACTTTACGTTTCTCCTCAGATGATTTTAAGTTTCTCTTTTTGCTACTTTTTCTTAACTTGGGCTTTTTGGATTTTACATGCCCGGTACTACGAGATTGGGCATCGGGCTTTGAAGACGACGTTGATGGCATTTCATCGTCTATGTCATGACTAGTGGCAGCAGCTTCAGCAATAGGAGGAAGTGGGTCTTGATCTTTCCCTACTTTATCCTCCAAATTTTTGGTCTCCATTATATGTAGCACAGGATACTGCAGAATGTGTGAACTTGGTAATATTGCAGTACCAATGGACTTATACTGCTGTATTGGTTTTGCAAATTTGGTTATAATTATTATATTTATTTATTTTTTTAATTTTTTATTTTTTTTTACTTTTTTTTTATTTTTTAAAAACTTGGGAATAATGGGGAAATAACTATGCCCTTAGAAGCACAGAGCACAGGACACAGCACCACTGGACTGAACAGGACACGGCACAGGACCCAGCAGCACTACGGAACTCAGCAGGACAGAGCACAGGACACAGCACCACTGGACTGATACTGCAGAATGTGTGAACTTTGTAATATTGCAGTACCAATGGACTTATACTGCTGGATTGGTTTTGCAAATTTGGTTATAATTATTATATAATTTATTTTTTTTTTAAATTTTTTATTTTTTTTTACTTTTTTTTTATTTTTTAAAAACTTGGGAATAATGGGGAAATAACTATGCCCTTAGAAGCACAGAGCACAGGACACAGCACCACTGGACTGAACAGGACACGGCACAGGACCCAGCAGCACTACGGAACTCAGCAGGACAGAGCACAGGACACAGCACCACTGGACTGATACTGCAGAATGTGTGAACTTTGTAATATTGCAGTACCAATGGACTTATACTGCTGGATTGGTTTTGCAAATTTGGTTATAATTATTATATAATTTTTTTTTTTTTTAAATTTTTTATTTTTTTTTACTTTTTTTTTATTTTTTAAAAACTTGGGAATAATGGGGAAATAACTATGCCCTTAGAAGCACAGAGCACAGGACACAGCACCACTGGACTGAACAGGACACGGCACAGGACCCAGCAGCACTACGGAACTCAGCAGGACAGAGCACAGGACACAGCACCACTGGACTGATACTGCAGAATGTGTGAACTTTGTAATATTGCAGTACCAATGGACTTATACTGCTGGATTGGTTTTGCAAATTTGGTTATAATTATATATATATTTTTTTTAATTTTTAATTGTAATTTTTTTTTTACTTTTTTTTTATTTTTTAAAAACTTGGGAATAATGGGGAAATAACTATGCCCTTAGAAGCACAGAGCACAGGACACAGCACCACTGGACTGAACAGGACACGGCACAGGACCCAGCAGCACTACGGAACTCAGCAGGACAGAGCACAGGACACAGCACCACTGGACTGATACTGCAGAATGTGTAAACTTTGTAATATTGCAGTACCACTGGACTTTTACTGCTGAATGTGTGAACTTGGTAATATTGCAGTACCAATGGGCTTATACTGCAGGATTGGTTGTGCAAATTTTGTGGTAATTAAAAAAAATTAAAGTAGTTTTTGGTATTTTTTTAAATAACTTTTTTTTATTTTTTTAAACACAGGGGAATATTGGGGAAATAACTATGCCCTTAGAAGCACAGAGCACAGGACACAGCACCACTGGACTGAACAGGACACAGCACAGGACCCAGCAGCACCACTGACCTCAGAAGGACAGAGCACAGCACACAGCACCACTGGACTGATACTGCAGAACACAGCACAGCACAGCACAGCACAGCACAGAACTAAACAGCACAGCACAGAACTAAACAGCACAGCACGAGATCTACCAGGACAGAGGACCACCTAACACACCCTCCCTCTACCCTGATCAATGCCCGAGTGAAGATGGCGGCGACTAGCGGGGAATTTATAGGATCCGAGTATCGCGAGATCCGACAACGGGATTATGAGTCAGAGCCTCAGTTTCAGATTTGAATTTGGCGCCAATACCCGGATCTGTCTCGGATCCGACTCGGATCCAAAACGTTCGGGTGGGCTCGGATTTCATAAATCCGAGTGCGCTCATCCCTAATAAAAATACTGTAACTATAAATAGCAAAACTTTTAATGTTGTGATTAACAAATCCCACTGTCTTACAAAAGAGAGCCAGTACAAGTGTTTGGGTAGTGGTAGGAAGAGCAGTATGTATACATATTCAGTGCATACTTGCCTATTCTCCCTCTCTCCCAGATTCCGTCCACTTCCTATTGAAGTAGACGGAACGGCAGCCTTGACGGCATAATACACTGAAAATCGTTTCATTTTTGCCCCACAATGCAATGACATGCTCGCGGCATAGCGCTGAATGAGGCGTGGCCAAAAATGATGCAATTTGCGACCCCATGACCCCCTGCACTTGCCACTTGACCTGCCCTCCAGATTCTAACAGAGGTTAGAGATTTTAAGTTGACTACTACAATATATAATAAGGGACCCCTTTAGTTGGGGCCTGGGGTTACGTAGCTCGGCCTCTGTATGTATTTGAAATGTATGTAGTATTTACTTGAGATAAAAATGACGGGTACATAAAAAAAATTGGGGGAAATGAGCCTATATACATATCACAAAGATAACTTTTATGATTATTATTGTAGCATTGTAAGGCGCCATAGTGCTCCGCAGCACTGATGATGATCACGTTTCCTTTACATAGCAAAACAATGCTGAACATAGAAGGTTAGTTTGTTTATTCTGCAGCTATACATACCTTTAACATTAAAAAAAACAACATTTCTACGAGTAGTTGGACATAGCAGCCAGTCATCTAATTATTATTATAACTTAACTCGTTGCTAGCTTTGTTTTCTCAGGCAACTGAAAACTTGTAAAGTATTTAAGCAAGCATTTAGTTGTTCTACAGTGCTCAGGTTCTGGTGGACACCTAGATCGGCAAATTTTAATACATTGACAAATGGGAAATTTACCTTGGACCTATCAGGACAGCCATTGCTTTCCTGGTAAAAGATCACAGATGGATACAGTTCTAATAGAATATCTATTTAAAGTTCCAAGAAACAAAAGTCTTCAAGAAACAAGGGAAGTGTTTGAAAAAGGGGACTCTCAGTTGTTTGGTCCAAGTGATGTCCTTAATCAAATTTTTGAGCAAAATTGATCCCAAGTGGATGATTCAAAATATTCAAAATGAGACATGACTCAGTCCAGAGAATCAAGTTAATACAGGTAATCCTGAAGTTGGTAATGCCTCCAGCCAGGTCAGTTAAAACTCATTCTGAATGTGTAGATGACAGTGGGGTTAAGTCTTCCAATTTAACATGTGCTGGCCACAGGCAGTATATATACTTTTTTTTTTCTTTTCATTTTAAACACAGCATCCACGGGAACCTCTGTGGTCAAAATGGAACTTGCTTGGGACATTCTACCAGATTGTGAATGGAACCCTTCAGGGTTGAAGCCTCACTGAATTTACCCATTAACTTTCTTTTCCATATTACTCAGTTATTTAATTTCCTACAGTTATATCATTTAGCTACAATGTAAACAGCAAAGATGGATGGTATGGTAATATTTTAATTTGTCACGATAATCATTGATTTGAGTCTGTATAAAAGGTTATACTTACCTCATGAACTGCCCTCTATGATAGCCTTTTCTACGGATAGTTTAACTTTTTTTGATGCGCTCGATGAGCTCCTCACCGGATCCAACTCCCTGTGAGCTGGATATTTGTTTAATGAATCTGGGAAATGTGAGACGCTCACACACTACTGGGGCTATTTAAGCTCATAGAACATGGCAGAGCCATGGCACACCAAGAAGCAGTTATGTGATTTACAGAAATGTCCACAGTTGGATAGAATTATTACATTATGTCTAGGGAGATGCTGCATCCTTCTATTTTTTGTTGGGTGTTCCATTTAAATTACTATAATGAGTAATGTACCCCTTCATCAAACTATTATGGTTTTTACAAGTAACTTTGGAGTTCCATGGCCTGTATAAAACCACTGTGCCTCTAGGTTATGCTTTAACATGGTTATGGAACTCCTTGGTTGCTGCTAATATCCTCAGTTACTGAAGGGGGTGCATTATCCCATATATATTTACCAAGACATTAATGATATCTAAACAATCATTTCATGAGGCACTTCATAATTGTTCATCACTGGGATTCATAAGGTTGTAGGAAATATATTGCTAGCCTGGAATAGTAGGGTATCAAAAATGTGTTTATCTCTAGTATGCTTAATACCTGATGACAATATTCAAGCTGCAAAATACAGTGTATTTTATCAAAGAGTCCACCATAGTTTACAGCAATATTCTGCAACAAATTGATTTAATCTCATTCATATGTACATCATTCATGTAATGGGTGTAACCAAGTACTTTGAGCATTATAATAATAAGACACCCCACTGGAAAATAGTCAACACATACCAAAACCAGAGCATAATATTAGAGACATAAATTGGATTAAAATATAAACTTAACTTGTAATCTCCTTAATGATCCCAAACACGCATATAGAGTTTTAAAAAAAACTAATATATAGAATGGCAGAAATAGTATAAAATGCATACTAAGTGGTTTTCAAAAGGCTTTTTTTTCTGTGGCATTTTGTGTTTTATGTCGCAATATTGGAATCTAAACCTAATATTTATATAAAATACAAACACAGCCCAACTCAAAATAATATATATGTGACCCACAGTTGGTACTGTTATTGATTATAGGATTATTGATTATTGATTATAGGAAATGAAAATGGTAGATTATTATTGTCATTATTGTTGTTGATGTGTAAGATGCTACAATGCGGAAAACAGGACATGCATAAAACAGAGATACACAAACTAAATACAGACAAAGGGTATGGAAGGCCATGCTTATGAGAACCTACAATCCAATATGAAAAGGAGCAAATGTTGCTAATAGTGGAGATTGGGACAGTTGTGTGGGTGAACCAGTGTGAGTAGTATAGGTGGGAGTGGGGTAAGCTATAATAAAGTAGAGATGGTCACTGACCCCCGTGTTTTGGTTTTGGATTTGGTTTTGGATCTGGATTACCGTCGTGTTTTGGTTTTGGTTTTGGTTTTGCAAAACCGCCATTGCGTGTTTTGGTTTTGGTTTTGGTTTTGTTTGGTTTTGTTTTGCTATTTTGTTGAAAAATCAAAGTTTTTGGGCCTAAAATAACCCAATTTAGTGCTCCAACTGTTTTAGAGATAAGTAATCTAATTGTTGAGGTAATAAATCATCCAAAAAAACAGTTTAATTCTTCGTTGGTAGGCCTTCATTTATTCTACACACAAAACAGATTGTCTTCCTCTCCATCTATGCATATTGGCAATGCAGCCATCGTCTTTGGATGTATATTACACCCTACACTTATAGTTAAATATGTAAAGAAATGGAAAAAGGCAGTTTGCTTTCTGTCTCTCTAGGCCCCCCTCCACTTGTTTAAAAAAACAAAAAATTCAGTCGTTATAGACTGTATAATATTAATTGACATGGAGAAAGCCAGTTTGGTTTCTGTCTCTCTAGGCCCCCCTCCACTTGTATAAAATACAAAAAAATTCAGCCGTTATAGACTGTACAATATTATGAGAAATGGACAAAGCCAGTTTGGGGTCACTCTGTCTATGACACCCTACCCTTAAGGATAAATTGCCCTAACAGCAACCTTTCAAGATGGTACGTGATATGGAAATGCCACAAGTCCCTTTCCTCTTTGGGGGTAGATTGCACCCTACACTTACATAGAAAGTTTTAAAAAGATGTTATCATCATCATCTTGAGCTTCATCCTCACCCTCATCAGTGTGTACGTCATCATCACAGACTATCAATTCATCGCCGCTTGAATCCGCCATTAGAGAACAGTCAGTGCTTGGATGTCTTGGATGGTAAAGGCCTTCCTCGTGGAAGATGTAGTTCATTTTTATAAACATCATTTTCTCCACATTTTTGGGAAGTAACCTTCTACGGCGATCACTGACTAAGTTCCCTGCTGTGCTGAACACTCGTTCAGAGTACACACTGGAGGGTGGGCAGCTTAGGTATTGCAAAGCAAGTTTGTACATGGGTTTCCAAATGGCCTGGTTTTCTTCCCAGTAAGGAAAGGGACTGTCTGACATTTCCATATCAACTACCTCTTGAAAGTAATCCTCCACCATCCTTTGCATGTTAATACTCGGATTGGATGGAGTTATGGGCAAAGTGACACATTTTTTTGAAAATTCCTTCAAACCAGCCCAGATGTTAAATTGTTCTGGTCTGCCCCCTGCGTCTTCCATGCTTCTTTTTGGGAAATTTAATTTTTTACGAGCAGCAGCAGCTTGAGAAAGTGAAGGAGGACACGTCGTCAAGCCGAGGCCCAGTTCAGCGGCCAACTTTCTGAACAATAGCTCCTTGTAAAAGTTCACATCTCGCTCATTTACAAGTAACGACCCAATGTAGGTTTTAAACCTTGGATCAAGCCAAAACGTACTGATCCGAGTTCAAGATCTTAATAACTTGAGGATCATTGTGAAGCGAATTAAGTACTTGCTCGACAAGGCCAACATACTTTGCTGAATTGCTTGCTTTCAGCTCCTCCTTCATTTTCTCAAGCTGCTTTTCCAATAGTCTAATTAAAGGAATGACTTGGCTCAAACTAGCAGAGTCTGCACTCACCTCACATGTCACAACTTCAAATGGTTTCAGCACCTTGCACAGCACTGAAAGGATTCCCCACTGTGCAAGAGTGAAATACATCCCCCCTCCTTTCCCAATGTCATGGCTTGTGCAATATGCTTGGATGGCTTTGCGCTGTTCCTCCATCCTCTGAAGCATGTACAGGGTGGAATTCCACCTAATTACCACCTCTTGCTTAAGTTGGTGGAAGGGCAAGTTAAACTGCTCTTGGAGCTGCTGTAATCTCCTACATGCTGTGGCTGAATGCCTGAAATGGCCTGAAATTTTACGGGCCACCGAAAGCATCTCCTGCACCTCACGGTTATTTCGTAGGAAGCACTGCACCACCAAGTTGATGGTGTGAGCAAAACAGGGAATGTGTTGGAAATCACCCAGCTGTAATGCTCGCACTATATTGTTGGCGTTATCAGAAATGACATACCCTGGGGAGAGTCCGAGTGGTATAAGCCATGCATCAATCACATCTCTCAGTTTGCGTAACAAATTGTCAGCCGTATGCCTGTTAGTGAAGCCGGTGATACAAAGAGTGGCCTGCCTGGGACAAATGTTACGTAGTGGTGTACATGCTGCTGCTGTTCCTGCTGGTGAAGGTGAATAACCAACCCAGTGGGCTGTCACAGTCATATAGTCTTTGGTTTGGCCACTTTCACTTGTCCACATATCTGTGGTTAAGTGAACAGTGGGCAGAATGGCATTTTCAGCGCAATCTCTACATTTTTACACACTTTTTGGTATAGTTGTGGAATTGCTTTACGGGAGAAATGGTGTCGCGATGGAATTCTGTAACGTGGACACAAAACCTCAATTAACTGTGAAAAACCAGCTGCGTTTATTGTGGAGATTGGACGCAGATCTAACACTAACATTGCAGCCATGGCGTCTGTGATTCGCTTGGCGACTGGGTGACTGCTGTCATATTTTCTTCCCCTCGCAAATGATTGTTTCACAGTTAATTGCTGAAATGTACGACTGCTCATTTTCTTGACCTGCCTCTGGGATGATGATTCACCCCCAGCAGCAGCAACAGCAGCAGCAGTGGGACTAACGCTTTCTTCAGAGGAATCAATAATAGTGCAGGAGTCATTCAGCCTTAAGTGGGATGCCGGGCTAACTCCGAGCGCTACTGAGGATATTGATGAGGATGGTGTGGTGGGTGTATTTTGTAGCCGTCGGGATGTCGGTGAGCAGAGGGTCTTAGCTGATGATGGAGTGCTTGTATTTTTTTGGGAAGAACTTTCAGCTTTTCCCAACACTTTGCCATGAACTCTCGTTAAATGGCGTAACATAGACGAGGTTCCAAGATGGTTAAGGTCCCTCCCTCGACTGACTGTGGCTTGACATACACTACAAATGGCTATACAATTGTTGTCTGGATTTGGGTAGAAATAATTCCACACATAAGAAGTGGATTTTTTTGTTTTATGCCCATGCATGACAATGGCCTTTTTCTTGTCACGTGCCAGAACTGCTACCACTGGTGCAGGACTTACACAAACAACATCATCCTCATCAACATCCTCATTAGCGCCCTCGTCGCCTACATAAATCTCCCCCTCATCCTCTTCTAATTCCAAAGTGGCATCCTCAATTTGGGTATCACCGGCTACACTCGAGCTCTTAAGGCACACATCAGCAGAATGCTCACGATTAGACATCCCACTGTTGGATGGACTCTCCACAGGGATTGTTGTCATTTGTGAATCAGAGCAAACATTCTCCTCTAATGCCTTACTGTTATCTTGCAGCTCGGCTTTGACGCGTAACAGTAGTTGTGCACCAATTGTAGGCTGGGTAACTTTTTGGGATCTGCCACTAATAGCCAAAGGTGAAGGCCTCATTCTCTCTTTGCCACTGCGTGTGTAGAATGGCATGCTTGCAATTTTTTTTTTATCGTCACTTAACTTTTGCTCAGTTACACTTCTTTTTCGCTTCAATACAGTAAATTTTTTGGGGGTTTTTGTTTTTTGCACTAATTTGGAAACACTCTGTTGTTTGACATCGCCTCGGCCAGATGACGTACTGGGAACACTAACATCAGGACTGGTGACAGAACCTGGTTGCTCATTCTGATCATATGTGGACTGCTTTGAATCCATTCTGAGCGCAAAGCACTGGGGAGTGCTAAAAATTATTTGGTAGATACTGCTGACAGATATGACTTTTGACAGCCAGAAATATTTATGCACAATTATGGTGGACACCCCAAAAGCACTGAGGAGTGCTAACAATTAGTTGGTAGATACTGCTGACAGATATGACTTTTGACAGCCAGAAATATTTATGCACAATTATGGGGGACACCCCAAAAGCACTGAGGAGTGCTAAAAATTAGTTGGTAGATACTGCTGACAGATATGACTTTTGACAGCCAGAAATATTTATGCACAGTTATGGGGGAAACCCCAAAAGCACTGAGGAGTGCTAACAATTAGTTGGTAGATACTGCTGACAGATATGACTTTTGACAGCCAGAAATATTTATGCACAATTATGGGGGACACCCCAAAAGCACTGAGGAGTGCTAAAAATTATTTGGTAGATACTGCTGACAGATATGACTTTTGACAGCCAGAAATATTTATGCACAATTATGGGGGACACCCCAAAAGCACAGAGGAGTGCTAAAAATTAGTTGGTATATACTGCTGACAGATATGACTTTTGACAGCCAGAAATATTTATGCACAATTATGGGGGACACCCCAAAAGCACTGAGGAGTGCTAAAAATGATTTGGTAGATACTGCTGACAGATATGACTTTTGACAGCCAGAAATATTTATGCACAATTATGGGGGACACCCCAAAAGCACAGAGGAGTGCTAAAAATTAGTTGGTATATACTGCTGACAGATATGACTTTTGACAGCCAGAAATATTTATGCACAATTATGGGGGACACCCCAAAAGCACTGAGGAGTGCTAAAAATTATTTGGTAGATACTGCTGACAGATATGACTTTTGACAGCCAGAAATATTTATGCACAATTATGGGGGACACCCCAAAAGCACCGAGGAGTGCTAAAAATTAGTTGGTAGATAGTGCTGACAGATATGACTTTTGACAGCCAGAAATATTTATGCACAATTATGGGGGACACCCCAAAAGCACTGAGGAGTGCTAACAATTAGTTGGTAGATACTGCTGACAGATATGACTTTTGACAGCCAGAAATGTTTATGCACAATTATGGGGGACATCTCAAAAGCACTGGGGAGTGCCAAATATTAACAAAAAATAATAAACCTCTATCCTCCTCTCTTCTCTAGCGATTTTTGTTAGAGCAATTGCAAGAAGAATATTGGATTCTCTGTCCCTGCTCTAATCAGCCTGTGACTACACCCTGCTCTCTCCCTCTGTCAAATGGCGATGGATTGCTGTGGAGGCGTGTATTTATAATGTTGAAGTATCGCGAGAACCGAGCCCCGAGATCCGAAGACGTCACGATGACGTTCGGCCTCGATTTGGATTCGGAACGGAGGGAGAGTACCGAGCTGCTCAGCTCGGTACTCGGATACCCAAAGTTCTGATGGGTTTGTTTCTCGGGGAACCGGACCCGCCCATCTCTATAATAAAGAGATGCTTTTGCAGAGAGTGTTTTAGAAGCAGGTTTGAAATTGAGTCTTTTTTTGTCTGGCAGTTTAATGCAGCAGAATATTGTGTGTTGTTTTTAGTTTTTTATTTGAAATTGCTTTATTTGATATATACATTTTCCAATGTTAATCTTATTACATTTCACATCATTCTTGTATATTTATTGATGTGTTAATCTGAGTAGTTTAATACTTTCGGATAAAATAGGATGTTGTCACACTAGTAAGACACACCAACTACACATCTCTTTATACATTTTGGGCTTAATTTAGAATGGGAAGCAATGTGAGTCTGAGGGCTAGATTTACTAAGCTGCAGGTTTGAAAAAGTGGGGATGTTGCCTATAGCAACCAATCAGATTCTAGCTGTCATTTTGTTGAAATTACTAAATAAATGAAAGCTAGAATCTGATTGGTTGCTATAGGCATCATCCCCACTTTTTCAAACCTGCAGCTTAGTAAATCTAGCCCTAAGACTTACATGAAAGAGACCCAATACTACACAGTGCACCTTTAAGATCCAGTTCTGTTTTCTCTTTTTTGTTTACTTCTTTTAGTTTGGTTAGTTTAGTCTGACTTTGTTAGGATTGCAGTGTGCTAGATTGGATATGTTAACAGATAATTAATAGTGAGCTAAAAAGCACATTTAGAAATAAATGACACCAATCCCCACAGAAGAACTGCTAGTACCTTTATGGATGTCACATGACCTCCTCTGCACAATGCAGGGCTTATCATTTCTGATGTTTTCATAACTCTAATCTGTCATTTCCAACGCCTGTAACATTCCTTGTGTTAATTACATACTTGCTTACTTTTTAAAGCTGCACTCCAGGACATTTGAAGGATGCAGTACAAACATGGATTGTTCACATTCATACATATGTATCATTCAAACTGTGCTACTCTCCACACTGTAAGTTTGCATCCCAGTTATATTGCAGGAATAATACAGTGCATCAGTTGGGTTGGTATAAGAGGGCAACATTTGTGTGACTCTAACATCATTTGCTATTTTTTTAATTAACATGGTGTGCTATGTCTTATCCCAGAGCTGGGTAATTTGATCTTGTTATGACGTTACATATTACTATTGTGTCAATGGTCAAGTAAGGGCAATATCCTCCACCATTATCCGCCCCCATCCCAGCCTTTTTGTAGAATAAGAACAGGCATTTGGAATAAAAAGACTTATGGGCATGTAAGGGACATACAGGGGCAAACGCAGGATTTGTAGAGTGGGGTTTCCACACCACACCACCAGTGGGCGTGACCAGTATACATGGGGGCGTGGCTATAATATTAGACAGTGCTTGGCTGCTCTCCAACTCTTCCTATCCCTATAATATACTTGGGCATTGCTGCATGCACTACTGTTAGGTGCACACAGCTCTCCCTTTTCAAGCAGAGCCTTGTGAAGCGGGGGCAGAGTCCAGCCAACTCAATTATACAGTGCCTCAGGCTTGGAGGGGGTTTCCGGGCACTAGAAAACCCCTCCTCGGTTTGCCTATGACATATGGGGAGGTGTGATGGACATGTGGGGAGGTCAATTGGACATCTAAGAGGCATATTGTGAAGTCTGGGGGGGCATGTTGGGGGTACGTGGGGACATCTGAGTGGCATGAAGTGGAGTTTTCGAGTACATATGGAGTCTTAAGGCTTGTCTAAGTGTATGTAAGTGCATTTTGTGGCAAGTGGGGCTATATTGGAGCAAGTGGAGTTTGTGGCATGTGATGGAATTTTGTAGCAAGTGTGGGGGATTTTTGGATTATTGATGTGATCGTGTTTTCCGGCTGTTTTTTCATTCTTGAATTGAAGGGTATTATGCGGCCCTTTTGAAGGTTGGAGGGCCGCAGATGCACTTCTTGAAGTATATCAGAAGACCCATCACTGGATTAGATCGCTCCCATTTAGGCAGCTTGAGAGTAAATGTGTGTATGGGTGTTGCGCTGTGAGAGTGGGTTTCCTCCTGCAGTCCTGGAGCTGAATCATGTGTTCTGAAGTGGGAATCATATCCAGGATATTAAATAAAAAGCTCCCTTCAAATACTTTATGCAACTACTCATGGTATAAGTTTATCATGGGCAGTGCACAATGTAAATATGCAAGTGAGTATATGGCACAGATATCAAATCTTTGTCCTACCCAGATTAGCCTTGGATTGGAATGAGCAAAGAGCAAACTGCTCAGTAAAAGAAATCCATGGGAGGAATATGTTTATCTGAGGAGTAGCTTTATACAGCAGACAAAGACAAATATTATCCTACACCATGTACACACAGCTCTGGTCATTTCTGACACATTGTACTGCAAGTCACTGAATGGATACAGCCCTTCGTCATTGCATCTATGTTGCTGGCAGATACTCATGCTTTTTATTTATTTCTTATTTGTAGCTCCAGTATGTACAATATTGTAGCCCTATGATCAATCACCTCCAAAACCACAATACAATGCTGCCACAAGACCAGTATACAACAACAACATCAGTGTCATTATTGTCTCTTTTTTATAGAAAGATGCAGACTGTTTTCCCTGACTGGTATGCAGTGCAAATCCCACTGCTGTATAAACCACAGGCACTTATGATCATTACTCACCCGTCACACACAAATATTGCTACACGTTAATAAAGAGGGATTGTGCCGACCACTGGATCGTAGTTAATAATTGGAGTCAACCTGTAGACTGTAGAGTGTCAAGAAAGGAGTGGGACAGTCAGTATTACAAGTATTTAAGGGATTTTGGAACTAATGTGGGGGATCACTCTGATCACCTCTTCCCACTCTAGAATCCAAGACTTTTCCCGCGCTGCCCCCCTTCACTGGAACGACCTCCCTCGCTCCATCCGTCTCTCACCCAACCTGTGCTCCTTCAAACGGGCACTTAAAACTCACCTGTTCCTTAAGGCCTACCAACCATTCACTTAACCTCTCATCTCTTCTGTTTCTCCCCAGGCCCCATTTTTTTTCTCTCCCCTTTGCTTCACTGGCTCCCTTCTGTGCCTGATTTTGTTCACCCTCCCTTAGGATGTAAGCTTGTATGAGCAGGGCCCTCTTTCCTCCTGTCTCCACACCTGTTCTTCCGCTCCGTCTCTACTGTATTTGCCTGCCCGGAGTTTCTGAAGTATTGGTATTTTATGTTTAATGTTCTGTACTGTTTTACCCTGTATGGTCTACTGTTTGTACTGTGTACGGCGCTGCGGAAACCATGTGGCGCCTTACAAATAAACAATAATAATAATAATATTAATAATAATAATAACTAAATAGAAGGATAGAGACGGGGCAGTAGTTAGAGAGGGAAGATGAGTCAACAGATGTTTTCTTAATAATTGTGGAGATAAGAGCACCTTTGAAGGGAGGAGGAGACACTAGTGGAGAGGGAGAGGTTGAAGAGATGGGGAATGTGATGGCAGGCTGTTAAAAAGAGGGAAAAGGGAACTTAAAAGAAACAGGGTCAAGGGGACAGGTTGAGGGAGAGAAGTGGATGAGAGAAGAGATAGAGTCTCAGATTCAGCGGCCAAGAGGAAGGAAGACAGGGTGGTATAGTAAGAGAGAGGGAGGTGGTTGAAAGAAGACAGATTTGGTGTGGTTTTGTGGTGGATTCAGTATATTTCGTTTTTAAAGAAGGTGTCAAAGTCATCATAGGTGATAGATGAGGGCGGGTAGAAGGGGAGGACAGAAAATTGAGTTAACTTTGGTGAAGAGGCATATGGATTTGTTGGTCATGAGAGATTTAAAATAAGTCTGTTTGGCAAGAAACAAGGCAGAGTAGTGAGAGAAGGGGATGAATTTGAAATGGGTGTAGTTGGCATGAGAGCAGGATCTCCTCTATTTGCGCTCAGCAGAGCGGGAGCAACTTTGTAGGTATTGAGTATGTAAGGAGTGAAAGGGCTGGGGTTTGGTTCATTGGAATGGAAAGTGAGGTGGCAGGTGCAAAAGTCTCAAGGGCTTCAGAAAGTAAATTGTTTTAAAGAGAGACAGCAGCATTGGGGCAGGATAGGAAGGAGATGGGAGATAGGACAATTTTCATAGATGTCTTATAGAGGAAGGGCTCAAGGTTGTTAAGGTGATACAAGCAGCTTTAGGTGGGGCTGATGGAGCAGGGGTAAGGGAGAGGTGAAAGGACAGGAGGTTATGGTTGGAGAGTGGGAAGACAAATTTGTAGAAGTTAGTGTTATCACAGAGATGGGATAGATAATGTCAGGGGAGTGGTCATCACAGTGGACCGGGAGAGGCCATAGGAGTTAGTGAAGGTGAAGAATTTAAAGACTGCAGAGTTAAGAGAAAGAACTACAGGGATGTTAAAATCCCCAAGAATAAGAATGTGAATAGGAGAGTCAAGCAGCAAAGTTGTCAAGGAATTGGGATGGGATGGCGGGGTGGGGGGGGGGGGGAATGAAAAACAACTGCAGTACAGAAATGAAATGGAATAGAAAGCCCAAATCTGGGTTTTCAGTTTCACTGTGATTGGGTAAGCCAGATAGCTGACTCACGCATGTGTATGTCCACAGAGACTGGCCAGATGAAGCAGTAAGTTAACCCTTACCACTTCGGGCCAGTATTGCCAGGGGAGATTGTATTGCAGATGATATTTTCATGATAAATCGCAAAGTCATTTTTTTTATCGCTGTACCTAACTCACGTACAAACTGATAATGATTATAAACTCCCAAAAACAACCAAAATATACTTAATTCAAACCATGTATTTGCTTTAAACTATAGACTTGTATCGCCTGCGGGGAACAGGACAGACGCGACTCAGAAGAACTTACTTTGTAAACGATGGTCACCTCCAGTCCGCTTCCGATGCCCCAGCTGCGATTCGATCCCAGCAGATCAGCAGCCGCAACCCTTGTCGCCTCCAACCACGTCCCTCTAAGAAAGAGACAGAGATTACGGTTGTGCCTACCAGGAAAGGGCTGTCTGAGAACACGGCAATGAACACTCTCAGTCCAAGCTCACTTGCCGCCTCCTCACTTTGCTCTCGCCAAGGCACGGGGGACTACAGGCACTTGAGACCAGGAACAGTCCCGCCTCAAGTACCTCGCACACCACTCGGTGAAGGCCCAACCGAAAGGGGGAATCGAGCGTGATACTCACTGGGACACTCCCGCTTCCGGTCCTGCTCTCCTGCACCTCCCCGACACCTGCAGATGACAAGGAACACACAGCCTCCCTCTGCACTCTCAGTGAGACTAAGATGTGCACCCACAACACTAAACCGACTACAACAGCGACCCGACCCTAACAACGCTCTAATGGTCGGCAACGCAACTAAGTCAAACAACTATGACTAACTAGGTGTGGTGCACTAACAGGAGCTGCTCACTAACCACTATGGGGAACACCAGCCGGTGTTCACGGACTATACCGGAGGACGGTTCCTAACCCCCTCACCCAGGTCTAACTAAGGAGACTGTCTGCTTACTATGGGGTCACCCACGGACCCTAAGGACCGGCTGCACCAGGCCCGACTGAGGCTAAATGGAACAGCACACTAACCCGCTGGCCGACTGCCGGACGGAACAGCCGATCGTACTGAACCGCCCGACTGCCTGTACTCGGGTATCGAACACGTGTCCTTACACCCGGAACCACCAGAGAACCTGCAAGGAACCGGCCTTGGGGACCCTCAACCAGAACCACGGGCTGCCACTGGAACTGCCTCAAGGTGTGCTGCACTGCCACTGACTCACCCAGCCACCCCCTCTGGGAACCAGTGTGACCCCAGGGACCTAAGGGATGGGAAAACTACGTATGTTCTTCCCTGACTATGTGTAAGCTGGTAACTACACTTGTCCCCACAGTACGGGTTAGTACAGGAAAACACAGGGAACAAGAGCCTACCTTTAATGGGGGCCTGACGTCTTGCCCCTGGAAACAGTTATGTAGCACACCCCAAAATACAGTAATACAGACAATACTCGCCGCACAGACAGAATAAATACAGTAATACAGTACTTTGTACGCTACTCATCAGAGCACACAGCTGCTAGCCAACCAGCCGGTTGCTACAGCACCAACAGGAGCCTCCGCTCTACTGTACCTCCTAACGTTAGTGTGCTCACCTCACACAGGACCGTGCCCTACACTTACAAGGCTCTCACGCCTCTAACACATCACCAGGGCCTTATGCCCTACACACCATGGGCCTCTGCCCAGCTACATACAGAGCTTTGTGCTCTGGGTATGGGCCTCAGCCCCCTCTCTAACTCAGGGCTCTAAGCCCACTACCTAGGGCCTTGTGCCCTGCTACCTAGGGGCACTAGCCCCTGCCTACTCAGGCCTTGAGGCCTCCCTATCTAACTAAGGGCCTTGTGCCCTTCACAGCCTATGGGCTATCAGCCCCCTGCCAAGGCCCTGTGGCCTTTCCTATGGCCTCTAGGCCACTACCTAACTAAGGGCCTTGTGCCCTTTTACACCTGGGGCTCTGAGCCCCCTGTCTGGCTATCTAACAGGGCCTTGTGCCCTTTAACACTTTATGGCCTACTGGCCCACTACTTTACAAGGGCCTACTGCCCAGTTCCCTGGGCCTTGTGCCCCTAATTCAATGTCCCACGGGCCTTGTGCCCGACCATGGCCAACGCTGAGGCTACTTACCTGCTCTGCGCAGGAATCTCAGCTTGCCACGCAGTCTTCTGCCTTCTTTTCCGGGTTGATTGGAGTTTTCTTCCGCCGCTCCGCTCGTCTGGTTCTCTCCTCCGCCGGCGGATTTCTGGCAAAATGGCACCGGCGCCGGCGCAACGTCGTCACCTGGCGCCGCCGCGAGCGCTGATGGGCTCGCCGCGGCGCCAATCTTTCAAAAGGCCGGGCGCGAGCCGCGATTGGCTCGCGTATCCGGCCGCTGATTGGTCAGCGGAGAAAGGTGAGCCGTGATTGGCTCATCCTTCCTCCGCTGACAGAACCTGCGGTAAAGAAGTGATACTCACCGCTGGAGCGCTGGACGGGTGAGTAACCTTCTTTCTTCACCCGCTTGTAGGGCTCAGCCATCAGGGACATCTTCAGCCCCTCCAGGGGCGCAACGGCACCGGGCATCTTCGCCTTCTTCTCGGGCACCAGCTCCGGGGAAATCTCTACAGACTTATCAGAAACAATACACTTTTCAGACAACTGCCAGTAAAGATGCTTGACTAGTTTGAACATTTTAGAAATGTAATCAAATATGATTGCTTCAAGGGTCTCCCATTATTCACAGTACAATCAGGAGTTTAAGCAGGATTCTATTCTGTGGTTCAAAATTTGCAGCTCAAGTTTGCGATTTGCAGATGGTGTTTCTTAATAGTGTTAAAACACACTATAAATATTTGCTTGCTTAAATTAAATAGCTACATTTTATAATATATATATTTTTAAATATTCATTTTATTTAAGGTCAGACGATCATAAAACAAGTAAAGTGTAAACCGTGTCAGTCAGGCTAAAACTGTAAAAGAAATTCTCATACAGATTGAGAACAAGTACGGAGCTTTCAATCAGGGGTTTTTATGTTTATTTTAAATTTGGGTATGAGGGAGGAGAGCATGAGAAAGAAGGAGGTTTGAAGGAAGAGAAATGACGAATCGTGGAGTTTCTGAGTAGCGTAAAAAATGTAAGTCAAAGACAAGTGGATGTTGCAGTTGTTGTTGCCCGAGGTTCCCAGGTTTTGCAGATTGATTTTGTTAAGTTGTTTATAATTGCAGTCATATATTCCATACAGTAAACATACCATATCCTGTTAACAACTGCGACAAGAGAAGGAGTAAGGGGTTTCCATCCCGCCTCGATCTGGCAGGTGGTGGCAGAGGTAAGATGGAGAAATAGCTTCAGTTGATGCTTTGCAATACGTGGGGGAGGGGCAAGGTGAGGAGTTAATATTTATTGTGAGTGGGAGGATTTTATAGTGCAGACCTGTAGCTAGATAATTTCATCATCATCATCATCTATTTATTTATATACCACCTCTAATTACACAGCGCTGTACAGACAACTTACTTACATCAGTCCCTGCCCCACTGGAGCTTACAATCTAAATCCCCTAACATACACACACACAGACCGAAAGAGACTAAGGGCAATTTAATAGCAGCCAATTGACCTACCAGTATGTTTTTAACGTGTGGGAGGAAACCAGAGCACCTGGAGGAAAACCACGCAAACATGGGGAGAACATACAAACTCCACACAAATAAGGCCATGGTCGGGAATCAAACTCATGACCCCAGTGCTGTGAGGCAAAAGTGCTAACCACTAAGCCAGTGTGCTGCCAACATGATTTAGGACAAGATGCTCCTCTCCAGCATCTATCAGAGACGTCAGGACTTTTCATAATAATTGAAGCAATTGTTTATTCAAACAGTGAATATTACAATTTGAGGGTACTGTACGATATAGCCAATAAATTGTAACATGTTTGAGCTGGTTCAATCATTGCCAAATCTGTTCTTCTTGTTCAAATTTTGGTAAAATCTTTTTTTGTCTAGTTCAACATATTCCAGGTGTAACGCTTCGGTCCCGCAAGTAGTACCCGTCCCGTTACCTGCATTTCATTTATCTGGAAACTGCCATGTTCCAGCATCAGACTAACTCCATTCATTCATTCAGCTATATTCAGATCTGTGCAGGTGCAAGCCTGTTGCACTTCAGGAACTCCTCCCTCTTTTTCATTGGCTAAGCACTTCTGGAGCACTATTTAAACCTCCTGGATTCACCTGTCTGATGCCTGTTCTTCAAGCTCACTTCCTGCAGTCTGTGGTTCTGGTTCCTGTTCTCCTCGTGGTTTGCCTGGGTTCCAGTTTGCTCTCAGTCTCCTGCTGTGTTGAACTATTTCTGCTCCAGCACTGCTGCTACCATCTCCAGTGTACTTCATCGCGACAGCTTCAGTTCTCTCACTGCCACCACTCAGAGCTGCTACTACACCTGTGACTCATCAGCTGTTACTAGGGGTTACCTCTGTTACTTCAGTTTGCTCTCAGTCTCCTGCTGTACTGAACTATTGCTGCTCTAGTAGTTCTATACCATCTCTGATGTACTTCATCATGACAGCTCCAGTTCTCTAACCGCTATCACTGTGAGCCGCAACTGCCTTGGTGACTCATTGGTTGTTCTCCCTCAGCTACCTCTGCTTTCCCGTGTGTGCTCAGCATACTCCAGTGCTGTACTCCCGCTGTTCCAGTATCTCTACCAATCACAATTGGATACACCATTGTGACAGCCTCTGCTTTTCCTCGTTGTACCACAGGACATCTATTCTCCTTGTGTCTCGTTTGTTTCTACCCGTGTCACCTGGCTCCTCCACACCGTTCTGCTGTTCACCCACTCACAGGACCGCGACCTGCAGGTTTGGTGGCGCTAAATCCATACCTCCTTGCGGGGGTTCCTGCTGAAAACCACCTGCCTGTTAGACTCCGCCCCTGTGGGTGGGCTAAGCCATGTCCAGCAGAGCATAGGGATCAATTTTTCCATAAGCCAACCGTGACACCAGGGAATTTTAGAACTTTAGAGCCAATTCAACAGACCAGTTCAAGAACCACTTTTAAACAATTTTACGTACCTCTAATTGCCAAGACCACAAACAGCCTTGTACATCTCAGAAATCTTGCTTGGTTTTTGCACTTAAAGGGCCTGATTCATTAAGGATCTTAAATTAAGAAGTATCTTATTTCAGTCTCCTGGACAAAACCATGTTACAATGCAAGGGGTGAAAACTAGTTTTCTGTTTTGCACATAAGTTAAATTCTGACTGTTTTTTCATGTAGCACACAAATACTTGATAGCTTATTTGTACACTGAAATTTAAAGTTGATATATGTGTGCTACATGAAAAAACACTCAGTATTTAACTTATGTGCATAACAGAATACTAGTTTTCACCCCTTGCATTGTAACATGGTTTTGTCCAGGAGACTGAAATAAGATACTTTTTAATTTAAGATCCTTAATGAATCAGGTCCCCTGTGATTGGCCAATTAGGGCCAGTGCACCACTATAAATAGCCACTCCTTCCTCCTATCCAGTGCCAGAGTATTGGTTTCACCTTTCTCCAGCACAGTATCCTGTTCCTATATATTAGTTACCTTTGGTGTTTGACCTCCGGCTTGTTCCTGACCATTCTCTGTCTCACGATTCGGCTCCTTCATTTACTGGATACTGACCCTTGGCTTTCCACCCGACCATCCCTCTGGATCATCCTTCTGTACCGCGCTATCGTTTGGCTAAAGACTCGGACCGTACAACTACTCCTGCAATCTCCCGCTGCACTGTTAACTAGCTTGAAGGACCGCGACCTGCGTGCCCCACGCAGCCAAACCCGTACCTCCTTGCGGGGGTCCCTGGTGAATATCGGGGGTACATTAGACTCCGCGCCTTCCTGTCTAGTAGAGTCAATACCAGTCAGCGGCACCCCCAAGTCCGATCGTGACAATATACTCTGGCCAAATGAGTAACCAGGACGAACCGTTGGCCCGGGATCTGCTGTTGCACTTAGCCCAGCGTTTGGACCAGCATGAAGCCAATCAGGCTCAGTTACTACAATGTATCCAGGGTGTAATTACCCGCCTGGATACCCTCCAAGTGTCACCACCTGAGCGCCCTGTGGCTTCTCCCGGAATAGTGGCTCCTATTCCCGCACCAACTCCTCCTAGCTCTGCCAGGTCCGCAGGCCCCTGAGGGTTACGCATTCCCTTACCGGAAAAGTATGATGGAGACCCAAAGAGGTGCCGCGGTTTCCTTAATCAATGTGCCATACAATTTGAACTTGCTCCTGAAAATTTTTCCTCTGAAAGGATCAAGGTGGCCTATATAATCTCTCTCCTTTCCGGTCAGGCCTCACCATTTTGGGAACGCGATGATCCACTACTTCAAAACTCAGTGATCTTCATCGAATCCTTCCGCCGGGTATTCCACGAACCAGGTCGGGTGTCTTCTGCTTCCACGAGCCTCTTAAGTCTTCGTCAAGGAGTCCTTACTGCGGGCCAGTGCGCAGTCCAATTTCGGACACTAGTTTCGGAGCTCCGTTGGAATAATGAGGCTCTTATTGCTACATTCTGGCAAGGATTGAATGACAGAATTATGGATGATCTGGCATCACGAGATCTACCTTCTAACTTGGACGAATTAATCTCCTTGTGTGTTAAGGTGGACATTCATCATCAGGAACGTTCACAAGAACGTGAGCGTAGTCGCCGGCCCTTTTCACGCCTTGCACCTCAGTTCCAATCTCCTCCTGCTTCTGTAGAGGAACCGATGCAAATTGGCCGGTCACGGCTATCTCTGGAGGAAAGAGATAGGCGCCTGAAGAACCGGCTATGCCTATATTGTGGGGATCCTGGACACCGCCTCTCCCTTTGCCCCAAGAGACCGGGAAACGCTCCCTCCTAGGTGATTACAGGGAGGTCAGCCTAGGATCCCGGTTCATTTCTCCCTGTCCTCAGAATGAACAAGAATTTCTCATGCCAGTTGTCTTATCGTCTCCTGATGGCCCTCGACTTCTATCTGCCTTCGTGGACTCGGGATCCGCGGGGAACTTCATATCTTCCAGTTTGGTCTCACAGCTCCGTTTGGGAACCTCACCATTGCCTCAGCTGCTTATGCTCACCGCAGTAGATGGAAACCGAGTCTCTAATGGCTCTATCACCTGCAACACTGTTCCCATCCGGCTGATGGAAGGAGCTCTCCATTCAGAATGGATCAAGTTTCTGGTTCTCCCGCAATCTATCAAGCCTATTATTCTGGGTCTACCCTGGCTAAGGGTCCACTCTCCCCAATTCGATTGGCACCACGTCCAGGTTATTTCCTGGGGTTCATTCTGCAAAGACCATTGTCTGACTCCTGTCATTCGCAATAATTTAGTCATATCTTGCCGAGCCACTTCTTCTCGTGATACTCTTCCCGAAGTTTACTCCGAATTCCTTGATGTTTTTAGCAAAGTGGCTGCGGAATCTCTACCTCCTCACCGCCATTGGGATTGCCCCACTGAGTTAGTGCCGGGCAAGAACATTCCACGAGGTTGGATATTTCCTCTGTCTATACCGGAGACCCAGGCGATGTCCGAGTATGTTTCAGAAAACCTC
The DNA here is from genome assembly GCF_038048845.1 of Mixophyes fleayi. Taxonomy (NCBI): domain Eukaryota; kingdom Metazoa; phylum Chordata; class Amphibia; order Anura; family Limnodynastidae; genus Mixophyes; species Mixophyes fleayi. Next base: position 35,540,952 of record NC_134412.1, on the reverse strand, counting down.
AAACGAGGATTTATCCGTAAATCATCCTCCCCGGCTGGTGCAGGGTTCTTCTTTGTGAAAAAGAAGGATGGATCTCTTAGACCATGTATAGATTACCGCAAACTCAATGCCATCACGATTAAAAATCGGTATCCTCTACCCCTTATTCCGGACTTATTTGACCGTATTCGGGGAGCTCAGATCTTTACAAAATTGGATCTCAGGGGCGCTCACAACTTGATCCGGATTAAAGAGGGGGATGAGTGAAGACGGCATTTAATACCAGAGACGGCCACTATGAGTACTTGGTAATGCCTTTCAGACTATGTAATGCTCTAGCCGTTTTCCAAGAATTTGTCAATGAGGTCTTCCAAGATTTATTGTACCAATCCGTGGTGGTCTATCTGGATGATATTTTGATATTTTCCCAGGATCTTCTTTCTCACCAACACCTTGCAAAAGAGATACTTCTTCGCCTTCGTGAGAGCCATTTATAATGCAAAATAAAGAAATGCTTATTTCATCAATCCCAAGTACCCTTTTTGGGATACATTGTCTCCGGTGCTGGCCTCCAAATGGACCCAGATAAACTTAAAGCTATCCGAGACTGGCCTCAACCTGCAGGGTTAGAAGCTACTCAACGTTTTATCGGGTTCACAAATTACTACCGGCAATTTATTTGGGGATTCTCTACTCTTATTACTCCAATTACTTCTTTAACACGTAAGGAAGGCTAAGCGAAGTTATGGCCCAACGAAGCAGGTTTGGCATTCAGAGCTATCAAAGAAGCCTTCTCTCTAGCTCCCATTTTGATTCAACCCGATTTATTTAAACCTTTCTTCCTGGAGGTCGATGCATCTGCTGTAGGCGTAGGAGCTATTCTATCCCAGAAGACTCCCTCTGGCACCTTCAGACCTTGTGGCTTCTTCTCTAAAAAAAAATTCTCTCCCAGAATCTAACTATGGTATCGGGGACAAAGAACTTCTGGCTATTAAACTCGCACTGGAGGAATGGCGCTATCTTTTGGAAGGAGCCCACTTTCCAGTCACCATTTTTACCGACCACAAGAATCTCATTTACCTCCAATCCGCTCAATGTTTGAATGCTCGACAGGCGCGATGGTCATTATTCTTCAGCCGTTTCCAACTCATCTTGACCTTCCAGCCGGGCTCAAAAAACATCAGGGCAGATGCCCTCTCACGATCTTTTGACGCCTCCGACTCTAAGTCGTCTGTGCCCGTTAGACCCATTATTAACCCTGAGAAAATCCTGGCTTTGACTCAATCCTCAGTCAGAACCCCTCCAAGGGGCCGTTCTTTTGTTGACTCCCATTTACGCCGCAAGTTGTTAAATTGGGCTCATTGCTCCAGATTTGCAGGCCATGCCGGCGTGAAGAAAATGGTGGCACTCCTCTCCCAGTCTTACTGGTGGCCCTCCTTCAGAAGTTTATCAAAGCCTGTGAGGCATGCGCCAGACATAAAACTCTGAGACAACCTCCTGCCGGACTCCTGCGTCCTCTTCCCATTCCTGAACATCCCTGGTCCAGCATGAGTATGGACTTTATCACAGATCTCCCTAATAGTGATGGCTATACCTGTATATGGGTTGTTGTGGATCGATTTTCCAAATTCGCTCATTTTGTCCCCCTCAAAGGTCTTCCCTCTGCTCCTGAACTGGCAAAATTATTTATTCTTCACATTTTCCCTCTGCACGGTTGCCCTCAAGAAATCATCTCCGACCGTGGGGTACAGTTTATTTCCAGCTTTTGTAGGGCTTTCTGTAAGCTCCTAGTAATCAATTTGAAGTTCTCATCAGGATACCATGCCCAGACTAATGGGCAAACTGAGCGGGTCAACCAGGATTTGGAGTCATATATTCAATGTTTTTGTTCTGGTCAACAATCTAAGTGGAGTAAGTTCCTTCCTTAGGCAGAATTTTCCCACAAAAACCATCTACACATTTTGGTCATGCCCGGTAATAAGGCCTATATGGAATAAGGCCTTTCAATTGATAAGCTCAGTACTTCGTCACTCGGTCCTCCCCACACCAGAGTTAGCTTTATTGCAATATTATCCCCCCTCTCTTCCCAGTTGGGATAGATACGTGACAGGCCAGATACTGATAGCAACCAAAGCAGCTATAGCCCAGGCCTGGAAGCAGCCTCTCCCCCCTACTCTGGCCAAGATAATCTCCAAAATTAATTTCAATTTTGAAATGGAAACCCTGGATGTCCCATATTCCACGTCAACTTCGTCCCCGCTGATTAAGTGGAGAGCCTGGCATAATTATGTGACAGATGGGGAGGGAAATCCATCACGTTCACTTACCTCGCCCTCTAATGACAATGACTCTGGTGAATGATCTTTTGTTTGATGGAGTGTAAAGTATTAATCAAGCCGAATGTACACAACGTATAGTCAATTGCATTTGATCTTGACGCTGTATTTTTTCTCAAGGATATTGTGTATGTGTTCCATACCCTTTATGTACCCTTTCCCCTTTTTTTTTCTTCTGTACCCCTTTTGAAAAACCTTGAAAAAACCAATAAAAATTTTATTCGTAAAAAAAAAAAAACCATCTACACAAATCCACTACCATGTCTCCCTTCTTTATTCTGTTTGGCAGACATCCCTTTATACCTACCTCAAGTAATTGTCTAAAACCAGCTGCATTATTATTGGATATTGGACGCAGATCTAATACTAGCATAGTCGCCATGGCGTTTGTGATCCGCTTTGCGACTGGGTGACAGTTTTTATGCTTGCTTCCTCTTGCAAAGTATTAACAGTCAATTGTTGTAAACTACTAGTAGTCTTCTTCTTGGTCTGCTTCTTGGATGAAGATTCACCCACAACAGAAGCAGCAGCAGTGGGACTAATGCTCAAAAATTCTTCTGAGGAATCCAGGATAGTGGAGGAATCATCTGGCCTTAGCAACTTGGATGTACGACTAACTCTGATTGCTACTGTGGATATTGATGAGGGCAGTGTTGTGGGTGTAGATTGCAGGTGTCAGGATCTAGCTGAGAGAAGAGACCTAGCTGATGATGGCTGCCTGTTGTTATTTTTTAGCATAAGTTTCAGATTTTGCCAACAGCTTGCCACGAACTCCCTTCAAATGGCGTGACATGGATGAGGTTCCTAGTAAGTTAACGTCCCTACCTCTACTGACTGTGGCTTTACAAACACTACAAATGACTAGACATCTGTTGTCAGTATTTGGGTAAAAATAATTCCACACATAAGAGGTGGATTTGACAATGACAATGGCCTTCTTATCACGTGCAAGAACTGCTTCCACTGGTGCAGGACTTACACAAATATCATCCTCATCAACATCCTCATTAGTGCCCTTGTCAGCTACACAAATATCCCCCTCATCCTGTTGCAATTCCAAAGTGGCATCCTCAATTTGTGTATCACCGGCTACACTTGGGCTGTTCATGCACACAGCTGCAAAAATGCTGAAAGGGGCTTTCTTTATAGGTACACTAACAGGTCAGGATTACACATAGCACTCGTGAATATACTCTCCTCGGGGATTTGTGATATTTCTGATTCAGAACATACATTTTCCTCTAATGCCTTACTGTTTTCTTCCAGCTCTGCTTTTACACGTAAAAGTATTTGGACACCACTTTTGAAGTCCGAATGACAAGGTCTTGCTTGATCATGACTGACCTTACAAGAAGATGCCTCAGTGACAGTTGCAGAACTAACACTCATAGAGAAGGCGAAGGCCGCATTCTTTTCTTGCCACTGCGTGTGTAGAATGGCATGTTGGCAATTTTATTTTTTTCTACAGATAACTTTGCCTGTATTACAGGTCTTTTTTTCTTGACCAAGGTAAAAGGTGGGCAGCACGGTGGCTAAGTGGTTACCACTTCTGCCTTACAGCACTGGGGCCATGAGTTAAATTCCCGACCACGGCCTTATCTGTGTGGGAGTTTGTATGTTCTCCCCGGGTTTGCGTGGGTTTCCTTTGGGTGCTCCGGTTTCCTCCCACACTCCAAAAACATACTGGTAGGTTAATTGGCTGCTAACAAATTAACCCTAGTCTGTCTGTCTGTCTCTCTCTCCATCCCTGTCTGTCTATGTGTGTGTGTTAGGGAATTTATACTGTATGCCCCAATGGGGCAGGGAATGATGTGAGTGAGTTCTCTGTACAGTGCTGCAGAATCAGTGGCGCTATATAAATAAATGGTGATGATGATGATGATGAAGGTGTTTTTTACATTTTTATTTCCCTGACTTTAAAACACTATGCACTTTAACATAAGCTTTAGCAGATGACCGTAGAGGGATTGCTATCATCATGACTGGTGCCAGCAGCTGCTTGGTGCATCTGGTCTTCTGTGTACTGCTGTGAATCCAATTTGATAACACAGTACAATGTGACTGCAGATTTAGAAGACCAAGCCTGCCAGACCTATTATTTGTATTTCAGCAATGACAATTAGCAATGGAGCAATGGAGCTCTCCTCTTTGTATGTTACCTATATAACACAGTACAATGTGACTGCAGATTTAGAAGACCAAGCCTGCCAAACCTATTATTTCTATTTCAGCAATGACAATTAGCAATGGAGCTCTCGTGAATGTCACTGGAGACTTTGAAGAACACTGCTTCCCCTCATCTTTCTTTTCTACCTATGACACTGCCCAACTGCACTAGAGACTGCCAAGAACTGTGCTACACCTTCTGTGTCCCTCTGTGAAATGACGCTGGATCGCCATGTAGGGCGGAACTTATAGGGTCCAAAGCTCGTAAGGTCCAATGACGTAACAATGACATTTTGCTCATTTTGAATTCCGAGGGTGCGCAAAAGTACTGAGTCGGCTCGGCTCGGTAATCAGATTTGCTAAATTCGGGTGTGTTCGGTTTTTGGGGAACTGTGCCTGAGCATCTCTAATTTTTAGTAAATGTCTTAAGTAAATGTTTATGTATTGGTAAATTAATGGTGCAGGTTGTGTAATATAGCAAAAAAGAATATTTGCAGGACATCAGCTGGTGGATGTATACATCCACATATAGTATTACAGTATTACCTTAATATGAACTGACTGGTTTCATTAGGACAGAGTTTCCCAAACCCAGTCCTCCTGGTCCCCTAACAGTGCAGTTTTATTTTTTTTTACAAACAGTACAGCTTAACAGTGGTTAAAACACTGTAAAAAGTAATACACTTGAAATTTTTAAATTGCATTTTGCCAAAGCCTAAAATCAGCCATTACACATAAAAAAAATATGTGTATCATACAGTTCATATAAAAAGTCTACACGCCGTTATTAAAATTGCAGGTGTTTGTAAAGCCTGAAATAAAGACAAACCTTGTGAAACCCTTTTTCTAACATTAATGTGACCTTGCAACCAACTAAATTCTAGTGAAAAACAAACAGATGTTTTTTTTAGAAAAAAGAAGTGAAAATAAAAAAACCTTCACTACCTTAGCTGCTTAAAAAAAAACTACAGTATCTTGTTTGCATAAGTGTGTAAACCCCTAAACTAATACTTTGGGGAAGCACCCATGGCATTTATTATAGAAGTGGGTCTGCTTGAATAAGTCTCTGTCAACTTCACACACCTGGACCATTAGTTATCAAGTATTTTTTTTTATTTTTTATTTTTTAAAAACTCTGACTATCAGTGATTCTTCCAGCGGGATATAAAATATATTTCAACCCAACAGGTCAGGTTTTGCCTTTAATAAATTTGCTGATTTAAATGCCGTTGGAAAAGTCGTCATAAATCGGTGATTTTTAAAAAAAAACCCAGTGCATAATAAATAATGTGCTGGACTGTGCAGTTCTTCCTCCATAAGGGAAACTTTGAATAACATGAGAGTCAATGAAGGTAAAATACATCTATGAGGATCATTGTCATAGATCTATGAGTCATATAATCCAATGATTAAGCCACAAGCTGTGCTAAATATTTCTTTATGTAGGATAACTTTCGTGTAAACAGCTTGTCTCCAAGGTGAAAATCCGAGATGAGAGGATAGTTTTCTGGTTGACTTTACATGACAAGCATTTTACTTCACATAATAGTTTTTTTTTGCCTGATTTTCACCAATTACAGGCTGCTTGATAATAATAATAATAATAATAATAATAATAATAATAATAATAAGAGTACATATTCCTTTTTGACCTATATGGTTGAGAAAGTATTGCACTATAATATTTTTTGATCATAAAGGGAATTATTCCTCTCCTACTACTTGATTTTGCATTGATAGCGGCACAGGAAGCAAATTTAACTTCGCCCTATTGTGGGTTAGGTATGGGTTTCACCTGCTTAAGGTGTGCAGCTTAGTATTTAACCCATAGAATATCTAAAGAACTGTTGAACATACTAAACCATTTCTATTTTTTTACCTTTTCAGTCGTCTGCATCGAAGCATATTTTGAGTCGCTATTTTGATACTGGGAGGGACATTGGGGATCTTCGACACATCCTATAGATTGTAAGCTTTCGAGCAGGGTTCTCTTACCACCCAGTATTGTCTTATTAATGTTTGTTCCTAGTTGTAAAGCGCTACAGAATTTGCTGACGCTATATAAATAAATGATGATCCATATTGGCGGGATGTTCCTTCATCTGAGCTATTTCAAGGGTCGTTTTCAACCTGTCAGTGTTATCAGCCTGTTGTGGATTAAACCTTTGGTGTAATAATGTCGTCCTCTCCACAGTCGGTGTTGTCAGTATCGTTATACTAACTACCACCGCTCTTGGCTGCAATCTGAACAAGAATATTCCTATTTGTAACAAGACACTGTTGGCTTGGGTTTGGTGCTTGTAAATTGCCTTTAATATATATGTATTACATATGTTGTGCAGCCCATTCTAAATCAAGCCCTTACTGTGCAGATGCATAGAAACTGAAAAAATTCCTATCCACCAAAAACATGTACGTTGTGACACAAATCAAATCTGTAACCACACTAAGGGAAAAGGTAATACTGTAAGTCATGTGGCCAGCGCATGCATGATTTTATAATGGCCTTTTGTTTTATATTTTAACCACAGGGGGTAAATATTGTGCAATGCACCAACACTGGTGTATTTAAGAATAATGACGTTATTGTGTAAACTATCAGATAACTAATCAGCTGTTTAACCAGTTTACTGTAGTGTACATAACACAAATGTGTTTACAGACTGAAATTCTTTTGAAGGAACCAGGAAAAAGCAATTTCCACGGTAAAATATTGAGATCCTAGATGATAAAATGTCATAGTCATTGTATAAAAATCTGAATTGATGCAAATTTTAAAAGTATTTTCATTATTTCTAGTGTATTTCTGAGAAGAGGAATTTTTAGAAATATACTTTTATTTTCAGGTGTGTAAATAACAAGTGTGATTTGGATTAACTAATACATGTTTTACCAATGACTGAAAGTCCCAATCAGCATGCCAATTCATGCGTACACACTATACATGTTTTACAAGATTTACCTTCAGATCTTGGCTCTTCATCTGTCATAACCATCTGCTGAAAAGATTGTGACACAGTAAACTCTATGGAGATCTGCCTATACTGCTGGTCGTGAGTACATACACACTTCAGAATTGGTACGACATTGTTTCATCGTTTATAGAGATGTTTAGTCCGGTTATCAAATCAAATGAAACGATACAATGTGCTTTTGGTACGATAAAACATGATTGTGGGAGCGTACACATTAATGCGATATCGGAACGAACAGTCATTTATCCGGTGGTAGTCAGCATATCGATGGACAATGTACAACGCTTTGCAAAGTATATTGTCCATGCCCGCTTGCTTAAATTACCCCCTTAACAGCCCTGATAACAGCGTCACGCTCACAGGGGATGTCATCAACTCTCGCCGGTGTCTTCATTCGTCGCGATGCCTTGCAGTCGTTGGTCACATCAGTCGGGAAGGAGCCTGGCGGAAAGGAGCCGTTTGCTGTCAACACGTCGGGGTAAGTGTTGTCGGAAAAATGATCATCATAATTCCGTACCCCACCCCATTTATCATGTGATTGGCACGATGATCTGAAAACCTGTATAGTGTGTACTGAAGTTAAGTGCCTATGTTCCTTTCCTCATACTATTTCATGTAACACGCATTAGGGAATTTACCCTGACTGAATACATTATAGTTAAGGCACAGTAGATCTGGACATAGGAGTGGCAGATTCCTTTTCGTAGAACTCGTATGCTTTGTAATAGTTTAGGAAAATTACCTGAAAGAGGAAATTCCATTATATTCCGCTGTGTTAATGACATGGCAAAGCCACAGAATGTTCTTTGTAACTCTGTTGTGGTATGACGAGGGGGAAGATCTTTTAGAACCACTGTTTGCGTGTAGATATGAGTGAAATTTTAAAAACTGCTCTGTGAAGTATTCTCCTTGTTCTGCATTTGGCTGCAAAATGTTGCATGTTTGGACTGTGGAATTTGGCCCTAAGTGTTACCAGTCCTTCTCAAACCACACCACACAACAGAATAATGAATTGACCAGGGACTGTAAATTCTGTAAAATGCAAATGTACAAGTAACATGTGGAATGGCATTCCATTGACTTCAAGGCAGAATTCTAAGATTCTGTCGCCAGAAGTTTGCACCACTGCAAAGTAGTCTGCTTTTCTGCTCTGTTGTGAAACTCGATTTTCAAGAAATTTCTCGCACTATTTATCTTTTGATCAGTCAGAAGGCTTGGCAGCAGCATGGAGAATATAGCCGAACACATAGGTGGGTGTCAGTGTCTCACCTCTCACCTCTTTGTTTCTGCCATTTTCTGGTTTAAACAGGCAGAGTTTTTTCATTTTCCTTCCATAACTGGGAAATCTAGCAAAAGTGACATTTGTGCATTTCATCATCATCATCATCATCAACAACATTTATTTATATAGCGCCAGCAGATTCCGCAGCACTTTCCAATTGGGAGCAAACAGTAATAATATAATATGGGTAATAATACAGAAAGGTAAGATGGCCCAGCTCACAAGCTTACAATCAATGGGACATTGGTTTGATACACAAGGATAAGTGCTATATCATATTGAATATTTGTCCAGATAGAATGCAAAGGTTACAAAGTATATAGTGGCTGTATGATCAGTCACACAACTATGTTGGTCAGAGGGTTGTTGTCTTGTGTTAGCTGTAAAGAGGGTATTAATAGGATTACCTAGGGAGATTGGGAGGGTGGTAGAGGAATATTATAAGCTTGTCTGAAGAGGTGGGTTTTCAGAGAAAGCTTGAACGTTTGAAGACTAGATGAAAGTCTTGTGGTGGGAGGGAGGGAATTCCATAAAGTGGGTACAGCCCGAAAAAAGACCTGTAACTGAGAATGGGAGGAAGTGATAAGAGTGGAAGAGAGACACAGATCTTGTGCAGAATGGAGGTGTTGAGTTGGGAGATAATTTGAGACAAGTGAGGAGATGTATGATGGTGCTATTTTGTTGATGGCCTTGTATGTTAGTAAAATAATTTTATATTGGATAAGTTGAAAAACAGGCAACCAATGTAGAAACTGACAGAGTGACTCGGCAGACGAAAAACAATTTGCAAGGAAAATCAATCTAGCCGCTGAGTGAAAACTAGATTTTAGGGGCTCGAGTCTGATTTTGGGAAGACCAGTAAGGAGGGAATTAAAATAGTCGATGCGGAAGATGATGCATTTGAAACAGACTCACCTTTGTAGTATAGAGGATAGCAGTGCTGGGACCTCCAGCGGGACACAGTAGATCGGGGAACACTGCACATCAGGTAAGTGGAACTTAAAAATATATTTTAAGTTATGGGCGGCATTCTTCTTTAATCTATGTGTAAAATGAATAGGTTGTGAGCAAGCTTGAGTTTGTAAGGTCTCATTTATAGTGGAGTGCATTTGCACATAAAATGCTGGATAAAGAGCAGCATAAAATGCGGGATACAAATTTGCGCATGTGTATTTTGGGTTGCACATATTTTAATGAATTTGCGCAGCTAAAAATACTGTGCAAGAAAACAACAGAAACTCTAAAAGGGAATAAAGATAAACTTTAGGCATATCATGAAGTGGGTACATACTAGATGCGTCAATCATCACAATTGGATGATGATGAGTGGCAATTAAAATATTTAAAAATAATTGAATACATTAAAAAACATAATATGAAAGAAAAAAGAACATTGTTTTCAGAGCAAATCTGAATATTGCAAAAATAGTCTGCTTCATATACTGCTACTTCCAAGATTCGTGCTCAACTAAGCGCTTTCTTGTGGTTCTCCTGTAAATTGATTTACTGGGAAGGTGGAGCTGACAGAAGAAGGCGGCTGTTCAATGCAGCCTTGGGTGCCAAAAGGGGGAATTGCTAGTCCCAGATGGGAACCCGTCTGTCACGATAATGACTCTTGTGGGTGCCACTGATTGATATTGGCACAACTATTACAGGAAGGCGCAGAGTCTATCGCACCCACGGTATTCACCGGGAACCCCCACATGGAGTTATGGACCTGGCTGCGTGAGGTGTGCAGGTTGCAGTTCTTCAAGTTAGTTATCAGTGCAGCGGAAGAGAACAGGACTGGTCGTACAGTCCGGGTCAGATAACAAACAATAGTGCAGTACAGGAGGGTGATCCAGAGGGATGGTCAGAAATGAGCCAGAGGTCAGAATCCAGATAACGAACAGAAAAAAATTACAGGACGAGAGAGTGGTCAGGAACAAGCCAGAAGTCAGGAACCAATGCAGCATATAACAGGAACAAGGGAACAGGAGACAGGAAGCTGGAGCTGGTGAAACCAATACTCTGGCACCAGACTAATGGAAGGAGGTCCCTAAAATACCCTAATATGACCCCTGATAGGTTGAAATAGATTTCGGTGGTCAGATGCACCTGTCCGCCGACATGCAGGGGAGAGAAGGGTCCCATTTCCTAGCAAAGGGGCGCGGACCTACTGTGCAGTGAAACCGGAAGTACATCCCGTTGCTAGGCACGACTTAGAACAGAAGACAGGCGTCCGTCACCGGCACGTATGCACAGTGCGGGGACGGCGCCTGACACTGTCACTGCCAAGGAGTAAGCATTAACAGTACTGTACAAGCTGCCAGATGAACAGAGAGAGTCCAGGTTCAGCCCAAAAAATAGAGGGAATCCAGGTCCATCTCAGAGGAGCAGAAGGAATCCAGGTCAAGCTCAAAGGAACAGAGAGATTCCAGGTCCATCTCAGAGGAACAGAGGGAGTCCACACCAAGGATCCAGGGGGAGTCCACACCAAGATCAAAGATCCAGGGGGAGTCCACACCCAGACCAAGGATCCAGAGGGAGTCCAGATGTTTTCCAGTTGTCTACTGCTTGTACTGACTCTTTGCCTTAGTTCCATGTTCCTGCTGCTGTTCATCACCATCATCTATTTATTTATATAGCGCCACTAATTCCACAGCGCTGCATAGAGAACTCATTCACATCAGTCCCTGTCCCATTGGAGCTTACAGTCTAAATCCCCTAACATACACACAGACAGAGAGAGATGGCAACTTAATAGCAGCCAATTAACCTACTAGTATGTTTTTGAAGTGTGGGAGGAAACCGGAGCACCCGGTGGAAACTCACGCAAACACGGGGATAACATACAAACTCCACACAGATAAGTCTATGGCTGGGAATCAAACTCATGACCCCAGTGCTGTGAGGCAGAAGTGCTAACCACTGAGCCACCGTGCTGCAACTCCGTCTATATTTCCTTTTGATGAGGAGAGTCAATGGAGGTCACTGTAAGCATTTTATTAGTGTGTAACCATTCAGGTTTCCAGAATGCTTCAGTATTCTTGACATGTGTGAGTAATCTTCCCAATTCTGTACAGCACCACACCATTTGCTTGTGTTACAGCCTGTTGTTTGAGGCAGGGGTATAACCTTGCATTACTCGGACAACCACTCCCCTTATCCCATTTTTATTTCTTATCATTTAATGGTGACTATTTACTCCTGTGTTCATCCCACCTAAACTAAAATCGTAATCTCTCTCCCCCCACTGGTATATTTCCATCATTATTGAACCATGCAGTGATTACTCCTGTTATAAAAAAAAAAAGAAAAATTTGACCCAAACTCTCTCGCAAATTATAAACTCCCATGTCCATCCAAGTTTCTTAAGAGAATTGTCCACATCCGCCTTGCATGCTTTCTTTCCTCATACAGCCTATTGGATCCTCATCAGTCAGACTTTCGTTTCCACCACTCCATGGAGACTGCACTGACTAAGATTGTTTCAAGGCTCTGCTTTATATTGCATTACTGATCCAGTACCTCTGTTTTACAAGAGGTTTTGCTCTTGTGAACATTTGAACATTTGCACTTCACCTGCAGGAGTTAACCTCCTTCCCTGGATTGATCATCTGCACCTGCTTTACTGATTTTATATTCCCACCCCAAACCCTTGACCTTGCTAGTCATTAATTGTTTCCCACAGACCATGCTTTGTTATGTTCCAACTATTTTGATCCTACGTTACCGTGCTTTGGAAATCCTGCTAACCAGTGTTTTGTTACCGTGTGTCCTTGATCCTTTCTGATTTACATTATTTCAACTCACAGTTTTTCTACATATTCTTAACATTGATAGGGCTTTAGTTTCCCTGCTGTCAGTGTGCTTTTTTATTGACTGCTCTTTCAGTGTTAGCTTCTCTGCATCCACTCTCCACTTTCTTTATCAGTTGGAGTACCACAAGGCTCAATCCTAGGTCTTCCGCCCTTCTCTATTAGGGATGTGCACCGGCCACTTTTGGTGTCTCGTGTTTTGTGTTTTGGATTCGGATTTGCTTGAGGTTTTGGGTTCGGATTTGTTTCGCAAAACACCTGACGAAAGGTTTTGGTTCGGATTTAAGGTTTTGGATTTGGATTTATTTTGAAAAAAACATAAAAAGTGTTAAAATCAAGTTTTTTTGGTTTATTTTCACTCCTACGCTATTATTAACCTCAATAACATTCATTAGCATTCATTTCCACTAATTCCCAGTCTATTCTAAACACCCTCACACCTCACAATATTGTTTTTAGTCCAAAACGTTTCACCGAGGTAGCTTTCTGGACTGCATAGTGCAGTGGTCCCGGTACACAATTTGGTACCGGGGCTACAATATATCACCCTCAACTGGTCTCAATTCCACCAAAAAAGTATCTGGACTGCGTAGTGGAGTGGTCCCCACAATATAATAAAAAAACCCTCAACTGGTCTGAATTCCACCAAAAAAGTATCTGAAATGCGTAGTGGAGTGGTCCCCACAATATAATAAAAAAAAAACCTCAACTGGTCTGAATTCCACCAAAAAAGTATCTGGACTGCGTAGTGGAGTGGCCCCGGTACCCAATTTGATACCGGGGCCACAATATAATAAAAAAACCCTCAACTGGTCTGAATTTTACCAAAAAAGTATCTGGACTGCGTAGTGGAGTGGTCCCCACAATATAATAAAAAACCCTCAACTGGTCTGAATGCCACCAAACAAGTATCTGGACTGCGTAGTGGAGTGGCCCCGGTACCCAATTTGATTCTGGGGCCACAATATAATAAAAAAAACCTCAATTGGTCTGAATTCCACCAAAAAAGTATCTGGACTGCGTAGGGGAGTGGTCCCCACAATATAATAAAAAAAACCTCAACTGGTCTGAATTCCACCAAAAAAGTATCTGGACTGCGTAGTGGAGTGGCCCCGGTACCCAATTTGATTCTGGGGCCACAATATAATAAAAAAAACCTCAACTGGTCTGAATTTTACCAAAAAAGTATCTGGACTGCGTAGTGGAGTGGTCCCCACAATATAATAAAAAAAACCTCAACTGGTCTGAATTCCACCAAACAAGTATCTGGACTGCGTAGTGGAGAGGTCCCCACAATATAATAAAAAAAAACCTCAACTGGTCTGAATTTCACCAAACAAGTATCTGGACTGCGTAGTGGAGTGGCTCCAGTACCCAATTTGATACCGGGGCCACAATATAATAAAAAAAACCTCAACTGGTCTGAATTCCACCAAACAAGTATCTGGACTGCGTAGTGAAGTGGTCCCCACAATATAATAAAAAAAACCTCAACTGGTCTGAATTCCACCAAACAAGTATCTGGACTGCGTAGTGGAGTGGTCCCCACAATATAATAAAAAAAACCCTCAACTGGTCTGAATTCCACCAAACAAGTATCTGGACTGCGTAGTGGAGTGGCCCCGGTACCCAATTTGATACCGGGGCCACAATATAATAAAAAAACCCTCAACTGGTCTCAATTCCACCAAACAAGTATCTGGACTGCGTAGTGAAGTGGTCCCCACAATATAATAAAAAAAACCCTCAACTGGTCTGAATTCCACCAAACAAGTATCTGGACTGCGTAGTGGAGTGGTCCCCACAATATAATAAAAAAACCCTCAACAGGTCTGAATTCCACCAAACAAGTATCTGGGCTGCGTAGTGGAGTGGTCCCCACAATATAATAAAAAAAACCCTCAACTGGTCTGAATTCCACCAAAAAAGTATCTGGACTGCGTAGTGGAGTGGTCCCCACAATATAATAAAAAAACCCACAACTGGTCTGAATTCCACCAAAAAAGTATCTGGACTGCGTAGTGGAGTGGTCCCCACAATATAATAAAAAAAAACCTCAGCTGGTCTGAATTCCAGGGAACAGATGGCGGACACCGGATGGACGTCTAAAACCAACATAGCAGTTAAGGGCGCAGTTCCTCTTTTTTGTGACTGCGCAAACAATTAACGTAGTAATAGAAATGACAGGGTTTTTTTTGTTTTAAATATAGAAAGAAAGAAGGTAGTACTAGAAATGACAGTTATTTAGTTTCTTTTAAATAGAGAAAGAAAGAAGGTAGTAATAGAAATGACAGGTTTTTTTTTGTTTTAAATATAGAAAGAACGAAGGTAGTACTAAAAATGGCAGTTATTTAGTTTCTTTTAAATAGAGAAAGAAAGAAGGTAGTAATAGAAATGACAGGTTTTTTTTGTTTTAAATATAGAAAGAAAGAAGGTAGTACTAGAAATGGCAGTTATTTTTTTTTTTTTTATAGAGAAAGAAAGAAGGTAGTACTAGAAATGGCAGTTATTTAGTTTCTTTTAAATAGAGAAAGAAAAAAGGTAGTAATAGAAATGGCAGTTATTCGAATCCCCAGGAGAGTCTAAGTGGGGTGAGCCACAGAGAGATTATTTCCCTCAGTTTCTCTAACAGGTTGTCAGTGTTGTGCCTCTTCTTAAAACCTGTGATACATAACTACACACACTCGGCAAAGCTTTTACAAATTATCTGCGGAGAGTACCACTGGACTGTACTTTAATAGCAGTACCTATTATTTTTGGGTACAGCAACAGTGAATGATCGTAGTTAGACTTTTAAATAGCAGTACAAGCTAGATTTTTTCAAATTTTGTAATATTTTTTTCCAATTAATTTTTTTTTTATAAAAATAATTTTTTTTTTTTTAACTTTTGGATAACTTGGAAATAACAATGCCCTTAGCAGAACAGACCACAGGACACAGGAAATACAGAAAGAAAGAAGGTAGCAATAGAAATGGCAGTTCCTCTTTTTTGGAACTGCACAAATAGTGATGAAAATGAAGATGGAGCTGGTGGCATGTCACGGTCCTCTTCAGAGGACAATCTCCTGACCGGCAGGTCTTTGCACCGCTGTAGACTTGTGTCCGCCGGAAACAGAGACACAACATACGCTTTAAACCGAGGATCGAGAACGGTGGGCAGAATGTATTCCTCTGACTTTAAAAGACTGACCACCCTCAGATCCTGGCAAAGCGTACGAAGGGCTTCATCCACAAGAGCTACTTGCTAGGTGGAATCGCAATGGTGTACCAGCTCCTCCCTCACTTTCTCCAGCTGCTTCTGCAAAAGCCTGATCAGGGGAATCACCTGACTCAAGCTGGCAGTGTCGGAACTGACTTCTCGTGTGGCAAGTTCAAATGGCTGCAGAACTTTGCACAACACGGAAATCATTCTCCAGTGCGCTTGACTCAGGCGCATCCCCACTCCTTTTCCTATGTCGTAGGTGGCTGTGTAGGCTTGAATGGCCTTTTGATGCTCCTCCATCCTCTGCAGCATATAGAGGGTCGAGTTCTAGCACGTCACTACCTCTAGTTAATTTAGATTGCAAGGCTTGTAAATACTTTGAAGATAAAAAAAAGCAGGCTGCACAGACTGTGGAGCTAGAAAGTAAAATTAAATGGACCACGTTACTTTGGTGGCTATCTATGCCCCCCCGCCCTACACTTGTAGTTGAATATAAAAAAAGCAGCCTGCATAGACTGTAGAACTAGAAATTCAAATATACAAAGAAATGGACAAAGGCAGTTTGGTATCTGTCTGCATCAGATCCCCTCTCCACTAGGAGTAAAATAGAAAACTATTCAGCCGTTATATAATCTAGAATATAAATAGAAATTGAGAAAGGCAATTTGGTATCTGTCTGCATCATAATCATCAACATCATCCTCAGCGCCAGCTACATCAATATCCTCCTCCCGGTGTACAACATTCACACCTTCGTTAGCCAAATCTGTAGCTTGACTGTGGGTGATCCTTCCAGCATATGCAGAGGACGTGCTGCAAAAGCTGGATGGAGTCACCTCTTCCCGTACAGTGATGGGAAGGTCAGGCTTCACAACCACCAACACCCTTGGACTCGTCTTGGGGATTTGTGATGTCATCTGTTTAGAAGGCAGAGTTCTTTGCTGTTTTGTTGTTGTTGCTGACAGCATAACTCTCTTAAATTTTTTGTAGGGGGGGAGGAGGAGGGCTTAGATCCTTGGGTGAAGCTGGACCACTATTCATGAACACGGGCCAGGGCCTAAGCCGTTCCTTGCCACTACGTTTCTCCTCAGATGATTTTAGGTTTCTCTTTTTGCTACTTTTTGAGAACTTGGGCTTTTTGGATTTTACATGCCCTGTACTAGGAGATTGGGCATCGGTCTTGCCAGATGACGTTGATGGCATTTCATCGTCTATGTCATGACTAGCGGCAGCAGCTTCAGCATTAGGAGGAAGTGGGTCTTGATCTTTCCCTACTTTATCCTCCAAATTTTTGTTTTCCATTATATGTAGCACAAGAGAGCGTACCCCTAAGCCACACACACTCGGCAAAGCCTTTAAAAATTATATGCGGCACAGGAGAGTACCACTGGACTTATACTGCTGAATCAGTGAACTTTGTAATAGCAGTACCACTGGACTTATACTGCTGAATCAGTGAACTTTGTAATATAGCAGTACCACTGGACTTATACTGCTGAATCAGTGAACTTTGTAATAGCAGTACCACTGGACTTATACTGCTGAATCAGTGAACTTTGTAATATATCAGTACCACTGGACTTATACTGCTGAATCAGTGAACTTTGTAATATAGCAGTACCACTGGACTTATACTGCTGAATCAGTGAACTTTTTAATAGCAGTACCACTGGACTTATACTGCTGAATCAGTGAACTTTGTAATATATCAGTACCACTGGACTTATACTGCTGAATCAGTGAACTTTGTAATAGCAGTACCACTTGACTTATACTGCTGAATCAGTGAACTTTGTAATAGCAGTACCACTGGACTTATACTGCTGAATCAGTGAACTTTGTAATAGCAGTACCACTGGACTTATACTGCTGAATCAGTGAACTTTGTAATATAGCAGTACCACTGGACTTATACTGCTGAATCAGTGAACTTTGTAATATATCAGTACCACTGGACTTATACTGCTGAATCAGTGAACTTTGTAATATAGCAGTACCACTGGACTTAAACTGCTAAATCAGTGAACTTTGTAATAGCAGTACCACTGGACTTATACTGCTGAATCAGTGAACTTTGTAATATATCAGTACCACTGGACTTATACTGCTGAATCAGTGAACTTTGTAATATAGCAGTACCACTGGACTTATACTGCTGAATCAGTGAACTTTGTAATAGCAGTACCACTGGACTTATACTGCTGAATCAGTGAACTTTGTAATATATCAGTACCACTGGACTTATACTGCTGAATCAGTGAACTTTGTAATATATCAGTACCACTGGACTTATACTGCTGAATCAGTGAACTTTGTAATATAGCAGTACCAATGGACTTATACTGCAGGATTGTTTTAGGATATTTTTTTTATTTTTTTATAATTACTTTTTTTGGAATTTTTTTTATAACTTTTTTTGAAATTTTTTATAATTTGGGAATAATGGGGAAATAACAATGCCCTTAGAAGGACAAAGCACAGGACACAGCACCACTGGACTGAACAGGACACAGCACAGGACCCAGCAGCACCACTGAACTCAGAAGGACAGAGCACAGGACACAGCACCACTGGACTGAGCAGAACACAGCACAGCACAGCACAGAACTGAACAGCACAACACAGCACAGCACAGCACAGAACTGAACAGCACAGCACAGTACAGCACAGCACAGCACGAGATATAGCAGGACAGAGGACCACCTAACACAACCTCCCGCTGCCCTGATCAATGCCCGAGTGAAGATGGCGGCGACTAGCGGGAAATTTATAGGATCCGAATATCGCGAGATCCGACAGCGGGATTATGACTCAGAGCCTCGGTTTCAGTTTTGCAATTGGCGGGAATACCCGGATCTGTCTCGGATCCAGGGCCGGATTAACCATAGGGCTAACTGGGCTACAGCCCAGGGGCCTATGGCATCCAGGGGGCCCTTGAAAGTGCTCAGCAGCAGTATTGATCGATCGGGGGCACCCCCGGCGCGATTAGTGCTACTGAGCATTTTCACTGTGGTCCTTCTCTGGCGCGCTGTAGTCTCCTCACTGAGGAGATCTCGTGAGTCTCACTCTCACGAGATCTCCTCAGTAAAGAGCGTACAGCGCGCCGGAGAAGGAGGTAAGTGCCGGGGGGGTGCCGGCAGCTCGGATCACGGGGGGGGGCCCTCACGGGGGAATGGAGGCCCCCTTAGCCTAGGGGCCTCCATTCCCTTAATCCAGCCCTGCTCGGATCCGGCTCGGATCGGCAACGTTCGGGTGGGCTCGGATATCAGATATCCGAGCCCGCTCATCTCAATTCTCTATCTACACCACTTCTCTTGGAAAACTAATAAGCTCCTTTGAATTTTGGTATAATCTCTATGCAGATAATACCCAAATGTATCTATCCACTCCGGATCTCCCACCATCTGTGTTGGACCACTGAATGTCTTTCTGCCATTTCATCTTTAAAGTCCTCAAGCTCAAATTTTCAAAAACAAAGCTAATAATTTTCCCACAACCAAACAGCCAAACAGAACTTGACCGACAATAAATCCCACCCCACAAGCTCACTGTCTAGGTGTGATGATCTTTGACTCAGAGCTATGCTTTGTTCCCCACATCCATTCTATATCTTAATTCTGTTACCAGGGGAGGGCTGGCAAATTTTAGCCTGGGGTGCAAGACGCAACTCAGCAGCCTATTAGGAGCATTTTAAAGGTTTCCCTTTATGGGACAAGACTGGGGGCAGATGACCCCTGCCCCCTAGCCCAGCCTGCCCCTGCCTGTAACATACTAAGAAACATTTCCATAATACGCACATATCTCACACTAGATACTGCAAAAACTCTAATTTATGCACTCATCATCTCCCGCATTGACTATTGCAATTCCTTCCTTACTGGTCTTCCCAAATCAGTCTCTCACCCCAACAATCTATTTTGCACGCAGCGGCATAATTCATTTTTCTTTCAAATCGTTCTTCCACTACTGATCCGCTTTGTCAGTCTTTACCTTGATTTCCTGTATTTTACCAAATCCAATATAAAATACTTCTACTAACATACAAGTCCATCAACAAAACTACACCAACAAACAGTTTTTCACTTCTCTCAAAATATCTCCCAACTTGACACCTCCAGTCTCTCTCATCCACACTCATTGCCTACTCCCAGCTACAGGGCGTGTTTTGGGCTGCACCCACTTTCTGGAATTCCCTCCCTCGTTCAGCAAGACTTTCCTCTAGCCTTCAAACCTTCAGGCGTTCTCTGAAAACCCACCTCTTCAGGCAAACTTACCAAATTCCTCATACACCATCTTATCCTCGCTAGGGTACTCTAGTACCACCCTTTACACAGTTTACACAAGACAACAACCGTCTGACTCCATGACCAGCATTACTGAGTTACTGCATCATATAGCTCACTTGGCACTTTTTATCTTTGCAATCTGTCTAGATCAATATGCAGTTTATAGCACTTAACCTCATGAATCAAACTCCCATTTTCCTATAGGTTGTAAGCTTGTGAGCAGGTCCCTCTTACCTCTCTGTCTGTCTGTATTAGCCAGTGTTGTTTTATTACTGTGATTGTTACCAAGCGCTATGGAATATACTAGAGCTATATAAATAAATGTTGTTGATGATGATGACTATTGCTAAGCAGACTACGTCGCCCCTTTTCAATTGCACTTATTCAAGAGGCAGTAGTTTTTGATGAGCAATATGCTTCATGGGGCCAGTCTAAAGAGATATTCGCATGAATGGGCACAGCTAGCCAATTCACGCATGTGCAGTGGTACTGAAATTCCAGACTTGGACTTTTAGTTCCTATAATTAAAAAAAAATAATAGTAATACAAATTAAATCTTTAAAAATAGATAAAAATGTGTTAAAAATGTAAAATATTTTAAAACTACTGCAGAATGAAAAAAATGTTTTAATAAAATAATGATGGATTGTGGTGGTACTTATATCACCACGATTCTGGTTAAATAGGCTTCCCCATGCTTTGCATCCTACAGTCAGTGTGGGCTACTGCTGGTGATGGCACTGCTGTCACCAGTGGTGACTCCTTCATATATTGTAACAATCCTGACCAGGTTTTGTTACTTTCCCTGTCTGCTCTGTTTTTCTGTGCATCACATGACTCACCCTCAGGGCGTGGTCACTTTACCTGCTCTATTTAAACTCAGCACTGACATCTGCTCACTGTCAGTGCAACGCGTTGCTAGCCTGATTCCTTGGACTCCTGTGTATCCTGTGTCTTCCTGTGTATGAGTTTCAGTTCTCTACCTAGTGCTGGAGCACTTCTACTGGGATTTCCCTGCTGCAAGTATCATCTTGTGCATATTACCAAGACTTTGTTTTCTCTCTATTGTGCCTCTACTGATTCACAGCCTGCTGTAGTCTGTTCATGTGCATATAACAAGACTGTTATTGTGTTTATCCTTGTCACGCTCCGCCGTGGCTATTGGACACCTGCATATTATCATCTGTGCTGTGAATAGACTGCTATTGTGTTTACCACCTTGTCACGCTCCGCCGTGGCTAATTGACATCTGCATATCATCATCTGCATATATATATATATATATATATATATATATGTTTTTTATTGAAGTTTTGAAGAACTACATTGTGTCTTGCCTCCTTATTCTGAACCTAGTAGACTCAGCATCTTGTCGTGTACAGGCCTGCTCTGACTATCAGACCTGTAACTACCAGCACCGTAACATATATAGAACTAAGCCCAATAATAAATAGACTCCGGTAGATCTCTTGAGGCATGCAATCAAAGGCCTTCTTCACATAAAGGGCCTAATTCATTAAGGCACGCAAAACAAACATATTGGGCCTGATCCATTAAGTAAAGGAAAGCAAAAAAAGTAACTTTGCACCTTGGCAAAGCCATGTTAACAAGGGGAGGTTAATTTAAAATTGTAGGGCATGTCCTAGATCAAATTTAAGTTTCAGTGTAAAAATAATGTTAAGTATTTGTGTGCTACATGAAAAAACAGCCAGTATTTAACTCATATACAAATTAATAACCTCATTTACACCCCTTGCATTGTAACATGGTTTGTCCAGGAGAAAATGTACTCATTTTTTTTCCCCTACTTTCCTTATTGAATTAGGCCCATTGTGCGTTTTTTACATCTGTAGTCAACTAGGAGCGAATGTAAAGATACGTCTGTTGATGAGTATGGGTCTAGGTCCGCATTGGTCTAACAGACAATACACTGCAGGGTACATCTAATACATAGGTAGAATATAAAGTCACAAACTGAACGCACAGAAAAAAAAATGAAATGAATATCACTTGTCAATAATATGGGGCCTGATTCATTAAGGATCTTAAATGAGGAGGATTCTTATTTCAGTCTCCTGGACAAAACCATGTTACAATGCAAGGGGTGCAAATGAGTGTTCTGTTTTGCACATAAGTTAAATACTGCCTGTTTTTTCATGTAGCACACACATATCAGCTTTAAGTTTCAGTGTACAAATAAGCTATTTAGTATTTGTGTGCTACATGAAAAAACAGGCAGTATTTAATTTATGTGCAAAACAGAACACTCATTTGCACCCTTTGCAATGTAACATGGTTTTGTCCAGGAGACTGAAATAATAATCCTCCTCATTTAATGTCCTTAATGAATCAGGCCCATAGTGCCTGATTATTAACGAAGTTAAGCAAAAAATTGAGCTTTCTTACTCAAGATTTCTGGACAAAACCATGTAGCAATGCAAGGGGTGCAAATTAGTATATTATTTTGAACATAAAGAAAATACTGTCTGTTTTTTCATGTAGCAGACAAATCCTTGATAGCTTATTTGTAAACTGAAATTTAAAGTTGATCTAGGACATGCACTACCCCAAATAAAAAATCTGCTATCGCATTTTAAATTTACCTCCCCTCCAATGCAACATGGTTTTGCCTTACTTACTTTTGCTTAACTTTCCTTAATAAATCAGGCCCATAGTTATTAATGACAAAACGTTAAAAGCAAGTTGTTTTTTTCCATAAAAAAATATTTACGAGGATGTTATGAATGTCTACTGTACATAAAATGCATTTGTACAATTGCAAACACATGTTCTAGCATTTATATGGGACTGTCATCACTAGAAATCAGCACATTCACCAGACCTGTAGCTGGTGTAAGTGATACAACAGAAAAACACGTACCTTTGAGATGCCCAAATCTTTAATCGATGTTACTGCATGCACTTCAGCCTGGCACACCCTTACCGTACAGTGACTACGTGCGTACACCCATTCCCCTCCTTGTCCTGCCAATAAAATCGTAGGCTGCAATAGGGGTCCTTTGCGCTAGACGTTGCTGTGTTCTCTGGCTTATGGTTTGTTTCTGGGCATGTGCAGAGCGATTTTACGCAAAATACGTCACATATCGGCATTTATGTGCCTTAATGAATAAGGCCCATGATACCTTACCTGCTGAAAAGACCAAAGCAGTCTAGTAGCAGTTTAGACTAGTTAACTGACCATATAGCACCATCTAGTGTACATAAATGTGTAATGCTTAATAGTGTTTGTTCTTTTTTTAAAATTGAGCTAATGTAAAGTGGACAAAGTAGATATGTATATTGAGCTGTCCAAGTATATAATCCCTGCTGAGGACAGTACCCACTGAGGAACTTATATTACCACTTAAATTTAATGAGATCTATAGTGAAAACAGGAATTTATACCATGCAGTATATGAATCTCTTCCTATGAAAGTTAGACAGCACTAAGATTGTGTATTCATGTTTGTATATTTGCTGTTACAGTGGTATTAAAAGTATTTACCACCTTTGATATTTTTCAAATTACATTTTCTTCATGGAATCCAAATGGATTTCGAAAAAATATAAACTGTATCTATTTTTCTTAATCACAAATAAAAAAGACTCAAAATAACAAAAATAAAAAAAACAAACAAGTACCCCTTTGTTCTAATACTTGGTAGAACACTGAGCTGCAATTATAGCTGTGAGTCTTTGCAGTCTCTTTGCAGATATGGACACTAAAAGCTTCATTAGTTCCTCTTTGCAACATTGCTTGAGTTCTGTCAAGTTAGATAATGACTGTTGACACACAACAATTTTCAAAAAAATCCATAGATTCACAGTGGATTTGAGATTTGTGCTTTGAAAGGGCCCTCCAAGACATTGTTTGTTTTTGTGTGTTTACGCAATTCCAGTGTGTCTTTTACTGTATGCTTCGAGTCATTGTCCTGTTTAAATAAACAGCCCCTGCCAAGTCCTAGGTTTCGTACAGAATGTCAGAAGTTTTGCTCCAGAATTTTACTGTTTTGTGCAATCCATTTTTCCCTCTATTTTGATATATTCCAGTCCCTGAAGCAAATAAGCGTTCCTATTGCATTATGCATAATGCATTATCATACTTCATGATAGGGATAGTGTTCTTGGGATAATGCACAAGGCTCGGCTTGTGCCAAACATAGTGGCTAATCTTGATTCCAAAATATTCCTCCACTGGGTATGTGGGTTTAGCAAACTGTGGACAAGATTTCCTGACAGTTTTCTTTTTGCCACTTTACAGTAAATATACACTTGAGAAATGTGGGGGCTGTTCTCCCATGATCATTTTCTTCCATATTTGCCTTTCAGACCTCCCTAAATCTTCAAATATCCTTCCACTGATTAGTGTTTTCCAGTAATCAATGTTTTGCCTGTTCTTTGATCTTCATCATGAAGCTCTTGTTTAGAAATGCACTAACCAACTGTGGGACCTCTGACAGACAGGTATAATCAATTGTCTGTTTTTTATTTGTAATTATTTGAGAATTAGATGTTTTTATTTTAGAAAATCAAACAAGACAGCAGGTAGGTGCAGGATAGTGCAGTTTCTTTAATTCGATCCAATAAACTAATAAAAGATTAAAACAATGTACAATAAAATATCTTTTGCATGAAGTATATTATACAATATAACCAGTCTATCACTAAACATGATCTGGGGGGTAAATCTATCAAGTTGCGTGTTTCCGACCTGTTTGGAAAGTGGACATGTTGCCTAT
The DNA here is from genome assembly GCF_038048845.1 of Mixophyes fleayi. Taxonomy (NCBI): domain Eukaryota; kingdom Metazoa; phylum Chordata; class Amphibia; order Anura; family Limnodynastidae; genus Mixophyes; species Mixophyes fleayi. Next base: position 35,516,186 of record NC_134412.1, on the reverse strand, counting down.
AGCAACCAATAAGATTGTAGCTTTCATTTATTTAGTGCATTCTACAAAATGACAACTAGAATCTGATTGGTTGAAATGAACAACATCTCTACTTTTTTCAAACCCGCAGTTTAGTAAATATACCCCTAGCTATCATTTTGTAGAATGTACTAAATAAATGATAGCTAGAATCTGATTGGTTGTTATAGGCCAGTGTTGGCTAACCTGTAACACTCCAAGTGTTGTGAAACTACAAGTCCCAGCATGCTTTGCCAATATATAGCAGCTTATTGCTGGAAGGGTATGCTGGGACTTGTAGTTTCACAACACCTGGAGTATCACAGGTTAGCCAACACTACTATAGGCAGCACCTACACTTCCCAAATCTGCAGAAAAATCGCAGCTTGATATATTTACCCCCTAATCACATAATTGCAAAACAATTTCAACAAATAGAGATTTTTTTTGGGAGAACCATTGTTAAACCACAAAACAGTGCAGCCACCTATTTTCTAGTAGCACTAATCAGAACATCGCCATTTTCCTATAGTCTGAATTCTTATTTTGGAGAGATATTTTTTAAAAATGGCGGTCACCCTTTTCCTGTGCCTCTAAATTTGTTCTTGCTGCCATTAATCTTCACATATGAGGGATATAACTATATCTTTAAATTCTGTTTTAATAACTTTGCCTAGGAAAGGATAAGGTTATAGTCCTCATGTGTGGAGACTGACAATGCTGCTGTCTAGCAATATGTTCAACATCACAATTGTTATTCCACTACCTTATGTACCATGTGTTCTCCACAACTCATAGATTGTAAGATCATTGGGGCAGGGCCATCCTTACCTTATGTTTCATGCGATTGTATGTAATTTGTTTATGATATGTCATGTCCCTTTCAATGTACAGCGTAATGTAATATGTCAGCTCTTTATAAATAAAATGATAGTAATAATATTTTTTTTCTGGGAAAAAAAGGTAGACATTATACAACTTTTATATTTACTTTTATTTGTGTGTATATATATATATATATATATATATACTTTTATAGCTGTAATACTAAAACCCCAAATATTGTGAGATTCTTGTTAAACCAATCTCCAAGTATTGTAATTTCTTTAATAAATTTGCAGGCTTCAAAAAGGAGGAGTGAAGACCTGAATATAGATAAGAGCTGTTACATGCCAGGATGTTGGAGACACACTGTCTTCACCCTAAAGGGTTAAGCTGTTAGATTAATCTCACCAATGAGATAAGGGAGTGGGATTTGAGGTTAGTGTTTATAAGTGGGAGGAGCTATTTCTCCTTCTTTTTCCTGTGAAACACCCTCCCTCCCTCCCTGTGTTAATTGTTGTGTGTGCGTGGCATGTATATGTTATGTGTTCTAATCATACTTCTTTTTGCATTCAGAAGAGGCACAGTAGGCAAGCGGTTCAGGCAGTGGTTAGTAGAGGGCACTGGTATTTTCATTGGCCACAGGAGTCTCTCTCCCTTCGATCCTGTCTCTTTAGGGGGTCACCTGTGCAGGTGCCCTGGGTATCGTTTTAGGAAGCGTACCCGTGAGGCCAGAGGGGGTGGATTCTTTCTGACACCATAATGTTGCTCTGGGATTTATGGGCCGGCTGGTTTTCCCTATAAAGTATTCTGATAAAGTTTGGTATTGACTGGTAGCTTACCTGCATCTGCTTTCGTTGCCACCATTTTCTATCTTTTACCAAAATAAATAAAATCTTAGTTTGCCAAATGTATTATTGTGTCCATGTTTATTTCAGGTTTATTATGCATATTATTATTACCATTTATTTATATAGCGCCACTAATTCCGCAGCGCTGTACAGAGAACTCACTCACATCAGTCCCTGCCCCATTGGAGCTTACAGTCTAAATTTCCTAACACACAGACAGACAGACACACAGACTAGGGTCAATTTGATAGCAGCCAATTAACCTACTAGTATGTTTTTGGAGTGTGGGAGGAAACCGGAGCACCCAGAGGAAACCCACGCAAACACGGGGAGAACATACAAACTCCAAACAGAACTTATCTTTTGGTTACACCTACTCTGTGTATTTCAGGGGCAGATCTAGAAAATGGTTATACCCCGGGCGATCTAGTGGGGGCAATTTAGGCCCCGCCCCCTTTCTGACTTCTGAGGATGCCGGCGGCTGCACACTATGTACAGGTCCGCTCGGCAGTGACAGGCAGGGACAATGTGCTGCCCGGCTGCTCTGATTGTGTTTTAAACACAATCAGAGCAGCCGAACGGACCTGCACATAGCGTGCAGCCGTCGGCAGCAAGCCCCCGCTAGGGGAGGGGAGATTGCCCCGATCGCCCCCCCCTTGGATCCGCCACTGGTGTATTTCTCTCCCCCATACAAAAAGACTTTCCTCTAGCCCTCAAACCTGAGATCCTGAAACCTCACCTCTTTAGCCAAGTCTATCAAATTCCAATCCATCTCTTTAACCTTATCTTGGCTATTCTACCCAATTAAGACTCCGGCCACCACCCGCTATTGGCCTCGCCCCCTCCACCCGTTTTGATCAGCGTCTTGGACCTAAATTTAAAGGACTTGTACTGTTGGGTGGTGGGTCGATTGCCCCGATCGACCCCCCCCTGGATCCACCACTGCTGTAAGATGTGATATTGTGTAATGCGGTATGTGTGTAGTGTGACATAGTAGATGGTTTTAAAGGGTATCACTACTTGGTATAAAGTAGTATCACCTGCCCCCTGTTACCTTTATTGTCTCATGGAGCTTGCCTTGCTATATGTTCACTGAATAGGTTCATCAGAGTTAACAGAGAATGCTCTGAAGAGAGACATACCTGGGGCCAGTGGTGGAACTACTATAGGTGCAGGGGGTGTAGCCCTGTTGTTTTAAGAAAACTTTGAAAAATGTAAAGTCAAGAACATCTTGGATTATTTTTGGCATCTTTTGTTTTAAAGAAAATGCAGGTATTAAAGGAAATCAGGGAATCCCCACAGGTGAAGACAGGCTAAATTCCTTTCAATGTGGGTAGTTTTCCTTTGAATGTATTCTGTTTCTTTAACACTGTGGGACAGACAAAATAAATCTGATCCATCAATGTTATTCCTCCCTTTACGCCATAGGTACTTTTCTGTGACAGAATAACTATGTACATCTTATGACAATACAGAAAGCTAAGAAGGCTGGTTGGTGGATTGAGAAAGAATGCGCTCTGATATTGTTCTTGGCTGCGCAGATGTTTTGACAAAGGGGAACTATAATTGCCTTTATCCAATAACTTAACCCAATCAGGGTCATTAAATTGTTGTGTTTATTTAATTTCTGTATTCTTGATATTACCATTAAAATCTGTTAATGACCAAAATATAAATAAAATATTTAAATTATTCATAAAAAAGATTTCACTTATTCTTAAGTTGTTAATAAAACAAAGTGCAGTATAATTAATTTTATGCATATACTGTATACAGTATATACATGAATCTTTGACATATGTCATTTTGGTATTCAGGTATGATACAAAAGTGGAAATGTCCCATTGTGTATGCCCTAATAAAAGGACCTATGGGCAACACTTTCAGTACCAGTGATTGGTCCTAAAGAGAATTTGCAGGGATTGAGTAAAATAGTAATGCAATGGATAATTCTAGAAAGCACAAACACATGAATATTACATTTATGCTGTGCTTTGATGAAATATTTGCCACTTTTAGAAATTATGGGTCTGATTCATGCTTGGACGTATGTCCATTTGCGTTGTGTATCTTGTGGGGTATAGCTCTGCTCATGCTCAAAAAACGCACCTGACGCTAAGGAATGCAATTGCATGTGTAATTTAAATCCAAATGCAAAGGATGACTACTTATGACTTGAAGGGTAGAACGGGGGATGGGAGGAATGGACAAACATAGCCAATGCCTGGGGCGTGCCAACGCAGCTGCAACCAATTCAATGGCTTTCTCTACAGTACTTTTTTTTTTTATATACAATCCTGGTGATTTCAGGGTGCTTCTCTAGATTGGATTATTTTAATTTGATGTTTAGGTATAATGGCATTACATTTATAAACTGTAGTGATGATGTCATTTGATTTTAAATGACCGTGCATATCCTGCACTGTGTTCTGTCTGATGACACACGGCAAGTAACATTTAGGCAGAGCGTTCTCCTCAGCCAGATTCAAATTGAAACGTATCATGAGATCCGCTTGTATTTGAATACAGTTGGAACTATAATAAAGTTTTGCGCAACTGGGCCACTCCTTAACCTTCACCGATTCCCCTCAAAACACTTTTTATTTTTTGTTGGGCAATATGACAGTTTGTAGATATGTTCACAAAATGCGACAAAAAATGTGAATCTGGACAGGATGCTAGTATGGCCAGCTAGGTACCAGAAGCAAAGAGCAGCCTAGTTACTTTGTACAGGTTTTAGTGATGAGCTTAGAATTCCAGATAAAACAACCATTGCCCCAATGGCTAGACATAGAATTTGAAAGCCTAACAATGCACAGATTATTGTATTTAAGGAAAAAGTTGTCAAGAAGAATTGGACAGAATTAATCGCCTATCAAAAAGGGTTTTGATAGTTTCCCCACTGGGCTTGGTATCCAAAAAATGGTTTGGAAGTTGTCTAGTAAAGCATCTGTCCTTTCTGGAGGGGGTATCGATTAAAAATGCTCTTCATATGGAGGAGTGTTCAGTCCAATGTCAGTCATTTGATATCACAATCAGGATTATTAGAAGGCTTGACGAGGGGACACTGAGTTAGCCTCTAGAATGTTGCCGGTACATAGACAATTTTAAGCTCATGGGATTCAGTTTTGATGGATTTTTTGTGATAAATTACTACCCATGGGTTATGCAATATCGTGCTCCTACTTTCTACTACGGTCAGCTCAGTGCATTTGCATGTTTGGGGAGCTCGATGGCATGGATAGCATAAGCAGGATAAAACTTAGGGTCCATAGTCTGTCATATCTTACCTAGTAAATTAGATTGACAGTATAAGCTACAGTGCAGTCTCCAAGCTGCAAAGGTAGCAAAGCTTAGCAAAATGGTTAGCATGTGCTCAAGAACGAAAAAGTCATGCTAGTGCAGATGTAATCCTTTGCTGGGGTTGTTGAATTTAAAACAGGGTGGATATTTAAGAGGCATCTGGAGAGGGCCACGGCACACATTACACACCAAAAGGAAGCTTAGGGCAGACCTATTGTTCTGGGAACCTTTCCTTCAGTGATTCAGTAATGTTCATTTATGGCCTAGTTACAGGTCACATGTTGTTCAACAACCTAGCAGGACTACAGGTTTCGGGCATATTTACATGGGGGAATGGTGTGCTCAAATGTGTTCAGAGTAGTGGGTCTCAATGGGGCTGACTGAAAAGTGAAGGAGTTGTTTCTCATAGTGGTAGCGAAGATTTGGGGGCACGAGCTATTCAACAAATAAATCAGATTTTGGCTTGATAATTTAGGAGTGGCTCAAGCCATTAATAATCAGGCAGCATTATCCCACCAATCATTACATTGCAGAGGTGGTTGTTGATGAGGTGCTTGTGTGATAACATTAAGTGCAAAGCACGTGCCAGGTGAGTGTAACGTTATATCTGACGGGATCTCGCAACAGATGCGGGAAGTTTTTAGAACAGCTGAACTGTATGTCCAATGCATATTCCTAACATAACCATTCCATATTTGGGAGATAGTTGAGCTGAACTAGATGAGTTTTAAGATTAGGTCCTTGGCACCAAAGACAGACTTCATTGAGACACTTTCACCTCCATAAGGTCATCAGAGGGTAGGGACACTCTGAAGTTACTCTTAGCATTTTTGAGTAAGTTCAATGCTGCAGGGGCCTCCAGGTCAAGGTAAACAGGGCTGGCATTTCATTTTTCCCAGGGCTGAATAGTGAGGATGATTCAACAAAGGCTTTTATAATACACACTATAATGAGACATTGGGCCGGGAATGAAATCCGAAGGCCAAATATTCCGCAGCCAGTAACGGTCAAAAGATTAAAGTAATTGGTGCTCATAGCATTTATAATTGCATTTATTGTAATATTCAACTGGAACTTTCCGGGTCAGAAAGCCAATGGCAATGTCCATCAGGTCCTATGGAATAGGTTAGTTGAGAAGGAATGTAGTGGTGTCAGATAACGCATGCTATGCAAGATCCACAGATCCAAGACAAGTCTCCTAGGTAAGGGCAGGGTGGTGCATATGAGCAGACACCCAGATCCAGAGGTTTTTATACGGGCTCTAGGCCAAAAAGGGGGAAGGGAACTTTCCTGGCTTACAGTGATGCATTCACTTGATCAGATTTCAGTTTACAGCAATTTTCACAAGATTTGTGCAAGCCTGAGCATGGATGGGGCGAAATTCCAGACACCTTCATTCAGGATATGTGCAGCAAGCTAGGAAGTGGAAATTCAGTCAAGGATATCAAGCGGCTGGAGGATTGGAGGTCAAATAGTTACAAGTCATATGTTAGACTGGCAAGAGTGCAGCGCAACAACATGGTAGCAGTTGCTAAGTTATTTTTCTCCCTTTCTCCCTTGTTCCTCATTCCCCTCTCCACCACACTGTATCAATCTTTTCACAGTTAGCCATGGAAAGAATCGAGTGTGGATTATCGACCAGTCCTAATTCTCTTGTGGAGCTAAGCACGCCACCAGGTGCTGGTTCTGGGGGCATTGTGGTGCTTACAGGGTTGGCAGAACAGGTCCCAGTTGCGGGCTTGGTGCATATCATAGCCCTGTGTGTCACTTTCTACTACGCATGTTGGTAGTGTGAATAAAGCTGTCATTATTTTCATTAATACCAGTGTGTGAATCATTATCTTGCTGTGCGTGTGGCAGTGGTGTACCTGCTTCTGAGCTTTTGCACCCTATAGTGAGGGAAAAGACTTTGAATGGTGCTGGAGCCATGTAAGAAACATCAGCGCAGCTCGTGGGCCAGTATAGCTAAGGAAAGGAGGTCAGACCTGTTTGCCTTTTCACACTTGAGTGGCAACAAGGGCTTGTGAGCATGGCGGAGAGGAGAGAAAAAGGGGGCTAGTGGGGGGCTCTTGAGGCAGGAAGCTGAGGAGAAGGCAACATTGCAGTTTTGTAAATCCCACCCGCCTAATCCATGAATCAGGGTAATATATTATAATATTTATTTTTTTTAAAAAAGAGGAAACACGAAAGCCAGGGTTGAATGCGTTTTTCTGCTTGTTTTAATTGACCACTAACTCTCCAAGGTTTACAAACTGTTCTTTTTAGCGTGTGTTATTTGCATCATGTTTATCTTGTGTAATTTGCTTTGGAGCTATGCTGTATTGCATGTATTTTGCTTTGTCTTCTTTTAGTAATGACTCTCTGTTCATTTCTGATTGTCACAGATACTGGGGGGAAAAAACATTGTGCAAGATATAGCAATGGAGGAGAGCCAGTGGCGGCATGCATAATTACTTTGGAAAAGGTGGCTGCGTGCTCATAACCAGCTTCAATGGTTGGGTAATGTGCCAAGAGAGAGTGATGGGGGTGTCAGCCAGGCGCAGGGCACGGTTACTGGGCTATGTTGGTTTTGACCATTTTTGAAGATACCAGTGTGCAAATCATTATTTTGGTCAGTGTGTGGCAGTGGTGAGCCTGCTGGTCATCCTATGCTCCCTTACAACAATCCAACAGCACATTAACAATGTGGAGAGTGCTGTGAAGGCATCACAATTTTGTTATATAACCTGTGCTATGGATGACACTTTAGATTTGTCAAATGCCCAATTGTTTTGTGTATACAGAGATCAAATTATGACAGATATGTGTCAGCATTTGCAGATTACTTTATAACAAGGTTGTTTGCCGTGGAAGCTTAGCAATATTAAGTAGTTTCATTGATGATATTCTATACCTTTTACTTGTTTAATGTTATATTAAGTATATGCTGTAATGTAAGATATTGGAATCCCTGTCTTGCCAACAAATTTCACACTGTTTGCATTTTATTATATCTTTATTCAAGTGATGTTGGATAAAATGTTTGTAAACACAAATTCAACTATTATTATTATTATTACCATTTATTTATATAGCGCCACTAATTCCGCAGTGCTGTACAGAGAACTCACTCACATCAGTCCCTGCCCCATTGGGGCTTACAGTCTAAATTCTCTAACACACACACACACACAGACACAGACTAGGGTTAATTTGTTAGCAGCCAATTAACCTACCAGTATGTTTTTGGAGTGTGGGAGGAAACCGGAGCACCCGGAGGTAACCCACGCAAACACGGGGAGAACATACAAACTCCTCACAGATAAGGCCATGGTCGGGAATTGCGCTCATGACCCCAGTACTGTAAGGCAGAAGTGCTAACCACTTAGCCACCATGCTGCCCTAAGGATGCAACAAGGAAACATCCTTAGAAACATCCTTAGGAATGGTATAAAAATAACATAAAAATATAGCATCCCTGACAACTGACAACTGTCAAGTAGTGCTGTTCACCCACTATCTGCAAGTATACACATTTTTATATGGATTGTCAATGGTGTATTATGCTTACTGTAGAACTATAGAGTGAATTCTTGTTGATAAATGATTATTAATTTCATTCAATATTCCAATTCTTAAGCTGATTTGTTTCTGGGAACCTGATGAATCTTGGAATTTAAAGTTTTACCAAATTATCACCATTTTCATCTCAGTTTCATAATGTTGTGTTTTTTTGTTTATGGCCATCCAAGAATACTGGCAGCTGGGGGCATTTTGTCTTTTGAATCCTATTCTGCAACAGTTGCTATCACCATCTGCAGAAGGAAGGAGGGGATGACCCTTCATCATCATCATCATCATCAATTATTTATAACTTCCCTTCCATATTAGTAAAGGTCTCTTCGACCAACTTATTGATTTACCATATCTTCTTGTACTGTTGGAAGAAACCAGATACCCTAAAGGAAATCTATGCAGTCATGGTGTACATATAGTACCCTGGTTGGATTCAAGCCCTTGGCTTTAGTGCTGTGAAGCAGCAATGTTTATCACTATGTCACCTTCCACCCATAATGTGCTTCTGTGCAAGGAGAGGGGGTGCATCCATGCCTCTCTCATAAAGCACTTCTCGAGGTACACCATCCATTACAAAAAGCAAAAAACCATCCTTGAACATAGGATAAATTGTAATATCCGAGAACATTAGAAAAACACTAACTTTCATTTGCTACCAATTCACTTTTCTTCATTTAGAGCTTTTGGGTTCTTCCCAAAATAGTCCTCAGGGACTGCCATCTAGTTTGAAGCTATATCTCTGTAATTGTAAATCACAGAACATACATTGAGGAATAAATGTCAAAAATAATTACATAAAGATATAATTACAGTCTGTCAATTTTGAGATAGAGAAGTTTAAAAGATATAAGGGTCTGCTCAGGCCGGTTTTGCTCTTTCAGTTTTGATCCTTCACACACTGTCACTAGATGATGATATGTAGCTGCATTCTTTCCTTGGCATATCATCATTATCATCATCATCATTTATTTATATAGCGCCAACATATTCCATAGCGCATAGCTGTGTCCAGGCTTATGTCAAAAATGATGATGGCAGTTGTGTGTTGAAGGGGGGAGCAAATTATTTCATATCACTATTCAGTGGTTATCCAACATAGAAAGGCAGCTTTCTACCTACATTTGGCTCTGCCTTCATGAGCTGAGCAGCATGAATATACATTCTGCTGCTGGTGGTGCTGTCTTAATCCCAGTTGCTGATTGGTCAGCTCTTGGAATGTTGGGGCCCTGCTTGGAAAATAAATGGTTCTATTCACCACATAGAAAGCAGAGCAACAAATTACCACTCTAGGTCACTCTCCCCCAAGACAACCCATTAAATCAGTAGCACCCACATTTAATAATTAGCCCTCCTTCCCCCCAGCCAGCTCCACATTAAATGGCAATTATATTTAATAAATATACCTATTTCCTCAAACCCAGCCACAATATTAAATCAATAGCAGTCACATTTCCTAAATAAACCTCTTTCCCCACAGCTAGCCCGACATCAAATTAATAGCATTTATGTTTACTAAATAGACCTCCGTCAAAAAGTCCCCACATAACAATAATACACCCCATCTAGTATATTAATAATTCCCCAAATACACTCTCTTTATCTGCAGTCTCCTCTGTCTGTCTCCTGGAAGTGATGTGGAAGTAAAGGGGGAGGTGAGAGGAAAGTAATGGGAGCCACACACAATAAGGTGGTTGCTCCTGGGGGAAGGGCCAGCCACCAGGAAGAGCAGCCAAGTCCCAGTTTTCCCAAGACAGACCCTTTATTACCTCTTTAATTCCCAATACTTATTTTCCATCATTTATACTATTGATGAAGCTAACAGAATGAATTGGAATAACTTCCTACAAATGTTCTACCTTATTTGGGTGGATTTTATGGTCTGAGCAAACTTCAGGTCACATGGGTATCCCAATTTTTCAGTTCAATATTATGAGAGCCCTGAATGCAGATTTTTTTCCCCAGGAACATACAGATCATTAGAGATTTGTCATGCGATCATCAACTAAAACAAGTTTTGTGTATTTTTATAACTTGTATCAATGCCAATGTTTGTTTTGATCTTGTGTAAGGCTTTCTCATAGCTTTTTCAATTAAAAATGCAAACTGTCAAGTAAATTATAGTATAAGTAAGGATGTTATGTATAAAATGTAATAACATTTTTTAGACTCTGCAAACTAAAATAAAGGACAAACTGTAACAGAAACAAGTGTAGATTGCTTTAACCATTCATAAGACCTTATTTTCAAAACAAGTATTTAAAAAGGGAAATTTTCTACAAATTTCTTGAAAGCACCTTAAAGGACTGTGTGATCTGAGATAACAAGACAAAACAGGAGTCATTGCCTTGAGATATTTTTAGGGTTGGAGAGCTCCGTAGTTACAGTTACATGTAAGCTTTCGAGCAGGGTTCTCTTACCTCTCTGTCTGTATGTATTACCCAGTTTTGTCTTATCAATGTTTGTTCCCAATTGTAAAGTGCTACGGAATTTGCTGGCGCTATATAAATTTATGTTGATGATGAAAAGGGTTTTATATATATTCATTTTATATTTATTTTTACCTAAAAGAATTTTACCTTTTTAGGAATTTGCATCCGAAACCTTATTTTGTATTCTACTTGTTCAATTTCCCTTAGAAAGTGGAAGGTCCTGGATAAATCGGTCTCTCAGGTTAAAATAGGAGTTTTTCTAGTTAATCAGGTGACATCAGTTACCTGAGATATCCCTGATAAGTCATGTCAGAGAATCCTGGATTCCTAATTCTTTGCTGCAGTCTTAGTGGGAAATAGTATCAGCCCACTCTTCATTCGGAGTACTACACCCTATGGCCACATAACAGCAACGTGTAGCACAATACATACTACACACCTTAAGCAACACATGGGGACTTCTGATTCCCCATTAGTATGAGTAAATGCTGCACATTATTCTTTTCCCAAAATATTTGCCCTCTACAACAGTATATAATGCTCTGGTTCACAAATGGTATAACTTACTATCATTCAATATTAACCAAATTATGCACATCACCCTCATCAATCTGTAGGGGGTTACAAATGTAGGCCTATTTATTTGTAAAAAAAATGAGCCATTGAAAGCTCTTAAAGGACAACTGATTATAATTCTCTGCAACATTTGTCCCCTTTCAGACAGGACAGTAGAACTTGCTACCTCTGACCCAGTGTGCACAAATACAACCAGTATTTTATTGGATATGTTAGATCATTATTGTGTGTTACTGTCCCTATCGTTTCTTCAACTTTGTTTGTCTTCTCCCTTTGTCCCTCTTGTCATATTTGTCTCACCGCCCTCTACCGTTTGCCACTAGCACTTATTATATATAATAATCAATTATATAATAATTAATATTATATTAATTATTGTGCAAAACACAAAACACTTTTTCTTTCCCCGAACCTTCTCTGCCTTCCCTCCCACTTCTCCCCTCTTCACCCCTTTTCTTCCTACTCCTCTTCTGCTGGAGTTTACAACATGGAACGTAGAACAAATTCTGGTTGCTGCTGATTAGAAACAACATGGATGATTGGAGGCTGTCGAGCCTGAGAATCTGTCTGTACCTGGACTGGGCTGTGTCGCTGGAGCAGAACAGATGCCTACATGCAAAAGGTAGATGGCTTGATTAGGTTCCTTTGATTGGAAAAGACAGGACTGGTACAGATGGTGGTTGCTGAGAGTTTAGGAGACTAGAGAATATGAATGACACTGGAGATTGGCAAGTAGTCAAGAATAGCAAGATAGTGGTCGGGTTTAGCAAAGGAGACTAGGCTGGAACAAGATTTCTGGACCGGACTGGAACTGGATTGCTGGACTAGACTGAAACCCAATTGCTGGACCGGACTGGAACAATATTGCAGACTGCAATATCTGGACAGAAATAACTGAGTAGACTGCAGACTGCTAGAAACCAGATTAGCGTCTGAGGAATCAACATTGTAATGGCAACAGGTTAGGGCTCCAGGAAGTCCTTTTATAGTTACTGCTATCCCCTCATTAGAGGCTGTGATCAGATGACCTGAAGCAGCACTCTGACTGATTGAGAGGGATCAGGTGACTGGATCCAGGATGGCGGCACCAAGGTACTGGATTTGGAGGGAACTGTGGTGTGGAGACAGACTAGGCAGAATCCTTAAATGAGATCTGAGACAAAAAGAGCCTGTGGACTGCTGGGACAGCCCAGAAAAACAGCATTGGGGTAAATAACAGGACCTGAGAGCCCGGTGCATGAGAGAGGCACAACCATGTCCAATGCCACATAACAGAACCTAAGGATGGCAGATAAGCATAACCTTTTCATTTTAAGGATTTTTGCTGAGCCTATCCATAGTAAATTTTTGATATATTATTTGTCTCAAAAGAAGCAAGTTTGCTAATGGGGTTCTGAGATACTACAGGTCAGGGATTCCTCAGTGAAAATTTTGCATGATTAAGGGGCCGATTTATCATAGGGCGAAAGACCAATAGGGCTCCTTTACTTCAAACGATTACTGCTATAGCTGGCTATAACCTTGACAGTGGTACCCTGGTGGATTTTGCTTGTGAAGTCTTCCCTATACATTTGCACTGGGAACCCTATTTAACAAGTATTCTGGTTTCACTATCTCACAATGTCAATAATAGATTAAAATATATATTTTTAAGTTTTAATCTTTGAATAAAGCATTTTTTTAATGTATAAAAGTTTGTGATTTTTTTTTAATTCTTCAATACATTTTATGAATTTTTAAATTGTTTCCACATTGTGGTGTGGAACTGAAACTCAAATCTGTTCCACTACAATGTGCAAACCAACAAGATGGCTTACATTGGCACAAATTTGCAAAGACTGACCTGGGGAAGTGGTACGTTAATCCTTACCACTCTGTGACAGTATTACTTGCGAGGGGAGAGGTTAGACAGAGGAAGGGTAGTTGATCTTGAACAGGAGAGGTTTGAGGGATCTTTAGAAGGTTTGCAGGCTGGGGGAAAGCCTGATAGAGCGAGGTAGGTCACTCCATAGTGGGAGAAATCTTGAATGTGGGAGTGAGACATGGTAGCCAGATGAGAAGTTGAGCAGCGTTTGGATGAACTTAGAGGGCGTGAGGAAGTATGAATAGAGATGAGGTTGAATAGGTAAGGAGCTGTGGAGTTAGAGAGGGCCTTTTAGATGAAGGAGAGGTGCAGAGGAGGAGCCAGTGGAGAGCTTGACAGAGAGGGGAGGTAGAAGAAGGAAGAGGAAGATTAGTCTCGCTGCAGCGTTGAGTATGGACTGAAGAGGAGTAAGACAGGAGTGGGGGAGTCCAGTTAGGGGTTCGTTGCAGTAATCGAGGTGGGAAATGATCAGAGAAAAGATATGTGAACTTTTTGATCCAGTAAAAATGGTTCTGTCCACACTCCGAAAGATGTCAATATAAACACATTTAAAAGTATTGATGATAGGTTATGGGGGTGTGGGGAAGAGGAATAATAACATAAATATAAGATTTAAATTTTTCCCCTTCTAAAACTTTCACCAAAGATACCTTTACTTTATATTTCATGTTTGCTTTTCAAGTTATTGGTTGTCAGCAAATGGAAGTTTGAATTTTCAATAAATGTTTGGTGTAGCAAGTACAAGTTTAGTGACAAAGCAGATGTGTGATGTGATATAAGTATAATATTAAAGATACATCCTGATGTATGGTGCACAGCATGAGACATTTTCCCATTACGTTTAGTGTTCAGGCTTATCTACCAATTCCCATATGTAATTCACAGTTTGATCTGTTTCATATGTGGTCAGATTTGTGATCCATCAGTTAAGATGAATCCTTTCAAAGGACTTTCATTAACACTTCAAAGTCTGATACTGCCTTTACCTGAGTGTTCAAGGATCTGATTGCAATGTAACAAATAAGAGAGGGCACATAACGTCCAGAATTTATTAAAACGTATTTTATCATTTAAAACTCCAAAACGCACTAGGCTTATAAAAATATCTAAATATATCACTGTTATTTGTGCACGTACCGAATTTCTAAAGGCCCCATGTATATTCTGATATAAAATAACAAGAAAGAAAGAATACATAGCCTTGTTTGTGCCACTTGCTTGATCAATCTTGATCAATAAAGAGGGAGATGTGATATCCCAGCAGACATTTTTTATATATATATATATATATATTATACAAAAGTGTAGCACTGGCGGATGCGAGCGTCCTCGCATGCGCAATGGATCCAAGTACTGTGCATGTCCGTTTTAACATATTTCCAAGGACAATTCCATCTTGCACTGTTTGACATTTGGGCTTTGGTCTGTCAGCTTGTGTAACATTCGACAATTCAGGTCTCAACAGTATTATTAGGTTGACATGGTGGACAGTATGATTAGGTAGACTATTCAAATGTGGACAGTATTATTATAGGGCTAGGGACATGATTAAGGAAAGGTCTAGGGACAGGGATAGGGCCAGTGACAGGGACATGGACAGGGATAGGGACATGTCTAGGGATAAGGACAGGTCTAGGGACAGGTCTAGTGAGAGGGACAGGGATAGGAACAAGGACAGGGTTAGAGTTAGGGATAATACTGTCAACATTTGAATTGTCAACCTAATATATACTGTCTACATTGCAATTGTTGTCCTAATAATACTGTTGATGTCATTATATTGTCGACTTTATAACCTTGTCTAGTCTGCTGCCCATCAATCATAATATGCCAATCCGACATAAGGGTGGGTGGGAGGTCTGAGAGAAAATTCCATCTTGCACCACTTTTCTTTTCTGCCACTGCTGTGTGGCATTGTTTCCTAGATGTGTTATGAACTGCTGTGTGTGTGTGCCGTTGCTCCGTCAATTAGTGACCAGCCAGCTCGCTCCAGTCTTACAGTTCATTGACTGTTAGCTTTGCTGCCTTAAGCCCATTAGTAGCTTGTTTTGTGGGGGGCCCAGTTAAACCAAGCACTTCAGCCACAAAAGTGGCACTCCTTGTTGCTGAAGTGCTTGGTTTGTTAAGCTCTACCTGCTACCCCTCATGTTTCTGTGTGAGTTTGTTAAATCTTTTTAACATATGGATGGGTGGGAGGGCCCAAGAACAATTCCATTTTGCACCACTTTTCTTTTCTGTCGCTACTGTGTGGCAATGTTTCTTAGATGTGCTATGAACTGCCATGTGTTTGTGCAGTTGCTCTGTTGCTTAGTATCCAGTCACTTCACTGCATTCTTTGGCTGAAAGTGGATGAAAATACTATTGTGACCTGTGAGATGGTCAAAATTGACTGGATATTACTGCAAATTAGTGGTATTGAGGTTAATATAATGTAGGAACAACAAAAGGGCCAAATTATGGGATTTAAGCATAATTTAGCAATTTTTAAAAACAATACAGATCCAGAACCAAGACCAAAACATGGGGGAAACTGAATCTCTCTCTCTCTCTATATCTATATCTATATCTATATATATATATATATATATATATATATATATACACACACACACAACTCCAGAATTAATGGCACCCTTCATGGATGTGAGCTAAAATCAATATATGAAATAAACCATACATGCAATTATATTTCAGGCTTAAACAAAATGGTAAACTTTTAATTTTCCCACTGTGTTTTGGAACTAATAAAAGCTTTTCTTTTCACCAGAATGTTTTTGAAAAAACATAGGTTCCAAAAATGTTGGTACCCAACATTTATCAATATTTGGTGAAGCATCTCCTGGCACGAATAACAGCACTGAGCCACATTCTGTAATGCTTAACAAGGTTGGAGAACACTTGTAGAGGGATCTTGGACAGTTCCTCCATGCAGAACATTTCAAGTTCCTTGAAATACTTGAGTCGTTGCTTGTCTACTGCACACCACAGGTTTTCAATTAGGTTCAAATTTGGAGGCTGAGCAGGCCATTGAAAAACTTTGATTTTGTGTTCACACAACCATTTCTGTGTGGATATTGATGCATGTTTGGGAACATTACCTTGCTGAGAGGTCCCCCAACAGCCAAGTTTCGGCCTTCTGCAATTCATTATGCCACCGATTTTCACAAGAGCCCCTGGACCACTAGCAGCAAAACAGACCCAAAGGGTCAATGATTGACCACGATATTTGACAGTGGGTATCTGGTTCCTTTCTTTGTATGTAGTCCCTTTTTTTCTAAACAGGTGACGATGGTGTGCATGCCAAAAAGTTTTTTGACTAATCTGACCAAATCACACGATTCCATTGGTAGTTCCAACTCCAAAAACATACTGGTAGGTTAATTGGCTGGAATCAAAATTGACCCTAGTCTCTTCCTGTCTGTCTGCCTCTCTGTCTGTGTATGTGTCTGAGCGTGTGTCTATATTAGGGAATTTAGACTGTAAGCTGCAATGGGACTGATGTGAATGAGTTCTCTGTACAGCGCTGCGTAATTAGTGGCGCTATATAAATTGATGATTTTGCAAAGATAAGGTTCTGCCATTTCCTAATTTGTGCAGTGTACAATCTTCTGTCTCATTTAAGTTGCCAGCACTTTGGTTTTAGCCATGTTGATGGATGACAAGCAGATTTTACATGTGTGTTACCTCATATTTATACCCAAGGGAAACAGTAAATGGTCATAACCAACAGTGGAGTTCCTGGAGACTAGAAGCAATAAAAACATAGAGATTTTTACACACTTTCATTTCATTTAAAATATCCTTTAGGGGTACTGTTTTTATAGTTTTGCCCATAGGTTTTTGAAAGAATACATCATCATCATCATCATCATTTATTTATTTATCTATATAATGCCACTAATGTGTGTGTGTGTGTGTGTGTGTTGTGAGTTTTCTGTAAAGCGCTGCAGAATTAGTGACGCTATATAAATAGAGCAGCAGAAATTATCTGTCATGGATTCTAGAGAGAATACATTCTTGTTCCTGAAGGAAAGTCAATTTTATATTGCTGACCAGCTTTGTGATGACTGATTGTGCACTTGCTCCAAGCTCTTCGTCTAGCTGCAGGGGGTACTGGGTGGGCTGGAAGCTTCTGGTTGCTTTTTTTAACAAATGGGGGGAGCAGCTTGGGAGGCATTTTTGCTTTTATTTGACATAGTTAGAGCGTTGTGATGTTTGAGAAGGGAGAAAGGAATTGGGAAAGGAGGTGGGGAGACACTGGTTCTTATGCTGCCATGCCCAATGGCCCTAGGCCATAATTGATTTACATGTTTATGGTCTAGTTCAGCGGTTCCCAAAGTGTGCACCGCTGCTCCCAGGGGTGCCGCGGCATTGTCACAGGGGTGCCGCGGGAAAGCCAGAAAGAAAACAAACAAAACATAAACTTACCAATCCGCGTGGCGCCGGGACTCAGCATCCTCCTCTCTCACTATAGTGACAAGCTGCGCGAGAGAGAGGGGGAATGCTGGGTCCCAGCGCCGCGCGGATTGGTAAGTTTATGTTTTGTTTGTTTTTTCTCTGGCTGGCCGCGGCAGAGTGGACAGAGTGAAAGGGAGCGTGACAGAGGAGAGGGGACAACGTGACAGAGGCCAGAGGAGGGGACAGCGTGACAGAGGCCAGAGGAGGGGACAGCGTGACAGAGGGCAGAGGAGGGGGACAGCGTGACAGAGGGCAGAGGAGGGGGACAGCGTGACAGAGGGCAGAGGAGGGGGACAGCGTGACAGAGGGCAGAGGAGGGGGATAGCGTGACAGAGGGCAGAAGAGGGGGACAGCGTGACAGAGGGCAGAGGAGGGGGACAGCGGGCAGAGGAGGGGGACAGAGGGCAGAGGAGGGGGCAGCGTGACAGAGGGCAGAGTAGGGGGACAGCATGACAGAGGCCAGAGGAGGGGGACAGCGTGAGAGGGGGCAGCGTGAGAGAGGGCAGAGGGGGCAGCGTGAGAGAGGGCAGAGGGGGCAGCATGAGAGAGGGCAGAGGGGGCAGCGTGAGAAAGGGCAGAGTGACTGGATGCAGAGGGGGTAGTGTGTCTGGATGCAAAGGGGGCATTTTTGCATACAACTAAATAAGTATTTCTGTCCTGACCTAAATACTTATTAAATTTTTTTGACCCAACTACTTCTAAAACAGGACTACTCAGTAATTATTTTGGAGGGGTGCCTTGAAAAAATTATGGAGACTCTAAGGGTGCTGCGAACTGCAAAAGTTTTGGAACCAATGGTCTAGTTAGTTGCCAGAATACTGAATATAATCAGGTGGGCAAGAGGTTTTTCTTTAAACAGACAACTGTGGTTTTAGCTGATGCATACTGCCAAGGGTTGTTATGATTGAAGAAGTCCAATGTTAGAGGTAGTCTGCTCTCAGTGTGCTGTATTAGTAAGATTAGTAATGGTTAACACAGAATTTAGTACCTGATTTATGTCTTAGAAGACTAGAAATGGATAGCACAGCATTTTGTTTCTGTTTTATCTTTTAGAAAAGCTTAAGGAGCTGATGTTGTGCTCTGAAGCCCCCTAGTGGTTTATTTGAATACTATATTCATGTGAATCACACAGATGTCCAGCTAGAGATCACTGGCAGAAATTTTAGTGCATTAGCTTGGTAATCAAAAGACAGAGGTCTGGTCAATCAAATCTGATGTGCATTTAATGATGATAGGGTGATAGGATGGCCTCTGCTAGTGTGTGTGGTCTCTTTTTCAAGGTGGGAATGTACAGAGACAGAGACTGTGGCATTACCAAAGATGCCTTTAATTATAGTGATCCTGCAAAACTGACTCCGCTTCCCAAAGATGTCTTAATTGCTGGCTTGTGCAATGTTTAATACAAAACATACCAAAGAAACACTATACACCCAAAGTAGCATGGCAAAAAACACACATAGAGGCCTAAAGTGAGGGATGGCTTGGGGAAGCCTGATGACGAAGACTCGTACCATCAGCTACAATTTTTTGCCAAATAAACCACTTCACTATGGGTGAGGATGCTGCGGTAGAATAAGGGATCCCCAATGTCTCCATCTCAAAGCTAAACTGGACCTTGGAAATTATTTTGTGTAAAGTGGGTAGTAAAGGTTCCTTCCAAGATTTGACAAAGGCAGTTCGAGCAGCGACAAAAATATGGTCAATCACATAACAATCAATTATACTTGGATTGTGAAGGTCACATCTTATAGGGTTTTGCCAGGGTCAAATATAGCCTATGTTGTAAATTGAATAACATCTCAGTGTGTGTCAAACAACAGGACATAGGGTGGGCTGACTGAAATATGTGTTTCCATTGAGCTACCTCAAACTCTCGACCCAGATCCCGTCTCCATTGCAATTGAGATGGAGACTTTGGGGAGCCAGTCTCGGAAGTGAGGAATTTTTTACCAAAAAGTAATAGCTGTCCTATTGGCACCAACTGTTTATTTGGACAGAAGGTAGGGAGGGAGTTGATGTAGGGAAAGTTGGTGGGATCGGAGGGACATTGCCCAATGTCTGGCCTGTACAAATTTGTAAAAGTCGCAAGCTGAGAGGTTAAATTGGTCTTGCAGCTCAGCAAAGGACATAAGGTTCTCTGCGGAATAAAGATGTTTAAAGGTAGAAATGTCATTATGAGACCAAGAGGGGAGATTGAGATCTGAGATAAGTTTGGCCAGAGCTAGCAGCGAAATGTTAGATGTGGGCAGGTGAAGTTCTTATCTGTCCCAGAGAGCTAAGGAGTCTCCAGTAAGTTTGGGCAAGAGGAAGTGGGTCACCATCCTCTAGCAACCCACAACAGGTCAGCAATGGGAAAGATGAGATTGAGGGCCCTCTACAGGTCAACCCAGGGATTTTAAGAGGGAGGTAAAGACCAATCATGCAGTTGGGCTAAGATAGATGCCTCTTGGTACTTAGCCAAATCCGAGACAGCCAATCCACCTTTCTTTTTCTCACGTATCATACAGGAGTATGCTATACGCGGAGGTTTACCTTTTCAGATATAGGTAGATGCAAGAGAATGGATCTTATGTGAATAAAAGGCAACGTGCAAAACAGATACATCATTTTGGGAAGTAATGTAATTTTAAAGGCAGCACTTCTACCCAGCCAGGAGACCTCAAAACACATCCATGATTTAGTAAGAATAGATAACTGTAACAACAAGTGGGAATAACTGGCTTTAATTATAGACTCCAGGCAAGGTGTAATGTGTATACCTAAATAAAGCAATGAAGAGGACTTCCAGGTATAAGAAAAGTCGCTTTTAACCAAGCCAGGGTAGACTCAGGGACATTAATCTGGAGAGCATCTGATTTGTAAGTATTTCGTTTATAAAAGGAAGCCTTTTATAAATATCCAAGACACCATAGGGGCTGGCAATGAGATTTCCGGGCTAGTAATAGATAATAAAATAATAGAAGTCACGGGAAAGGACCACCAATATCCATTGTGTACCAAATGGGAAATGGACCAGGGAATGGTGGAGGGGGCAAGGCGCTGAAGTTCAGAAACATAAAAACAAAGGAAATAACCCAAAACAGAGGGTTAAAGTATTTGTTGCAACTGAGAAAAGCAGCAAAATATGTAACATGAGGTTTGCGGCTCGAACTAAAGAGCTACCACCCATACCCAAATGATGAGCGGTTCAGATTTAGAGAAATCCGACAGATTTGAGATTTGTTCTGAATAGATACAAAAGACGACTCAATTCTTTGTGCCAAAATCAGATCTGAATGCAAATCAGATGCTGGAATGCATATTGTCGGAGTATGCATTTGACAATGGAGGTGCGTTATTGCACCTCCTTGGTATATGTCTTGGATACTCATGGGGAATACACATCTACTAGGCTGGTGTCCAAGTCACTCACCTAGGAATCTATGGACCTGTGTCATTAAGGAGAGCAAGGCAAAACAAGGAGTAAATTGGATCCTGGACAAACCATGTTACAATGCTAGGTGTGCAAATTAGTTTATTATGCTGCACATGTAGAAAATACTGACTTTTTTGTCATGTAGCACACAAATACTTGATACCTTTATTTTTGCAATGAAATTTAAAGTTGACCTAGGGCATACCCTACACAACTATAAATCTGTCCCCACATTTTAAACTTACCTTCCCCTCGAATGCAACATGGTTTTGCCAAGGTGCAAAGGTACTCTTTTTTTTTTTTTTTTTTTTTTTTTTTTTTTTTTTGCTTTGCTGTTGCTTAACGTCTCAGGTCCTCTCAGTTTGAATGTTATAGTGAAAACCTGTTTGTGTACTTCCAGTTTTGGCACTTCCAGTTGATGTGTTCCAGGGTGGAATGCATATTGTTTGGAGTGCCCCATAGAGCATACAAGGAACCATTGCTTCATATATTTTGAAATGATATGCAGACTATGACCTTTTGATGACTCATGAGCTGCAGCTGAAGACAATCTGGGATTGCATAAGAAGTCAGGTAACTGCATGTTTTTTTCTTTAAAAAAATTCTTTATTTAGAGAGAAAAAATGTCTGAGGACAAAATCAACCAAATGCATACAAAGATACATAGAAAGCATGAAAGGCATATGAAAAAAAGATATCATCTGATATGATACCTTAGAGTATGTAGCTCATAGTTGCCTACTCTCCCGGAATGTCTGGGAGACTTCTGGAATACTGGGAGCTCTCACTAACTCTCTGGAATATAGACTGACCTCCCGGACCTGCGACGTCCTTTCCCTATTGAAAAGTGATGATGTCACTGGCGTGATGATGCGATGCACTTCACACTCCCAGAAGACTCCAGGCTTTGCGGAGCATGGAGATCCCACTCCCAGCAACCAGACTTGCCAGGACTGAAGTGTGGTTAACCACAGAGCTGACCCTGAGACTACATTTATTGTAAGTATAAGTTAAAGGAAAAAAAAACCAGGACCACTGGTTTTACATAATAATGTGCTGCTTACATTTATCTGCACCAAGACTATTCGTAACAGCCAGATCTGGACTATTATCTATATGCACAGCATTTAACACAACAATGTCATTTAGAGTGTATGAGATTTGCTTACATTTTGCAATGTTGGGATATATTCTGCTCTGCTCATATTGACACTATTCACTGATGAATTTGTATTTTTAATATTGTTAGTGTGCTGTACCTAGTAGTAACAAGCAATGTTACCCCTAGTTTGGCATATATTTTGTTACTGGTCATATTCCCACAACTCAGACCATTTTCCCTGTTGTTTCCCAATCCCTTCCCATTGCACCTGAACCGTGAGCATGCTAGCATATTGGTCAAAAATGTATATTTAAGGACGTTAAGACAACCCTTTTCAAGGTTATTTTTGGCAGCATCCAATTTCCTCTCCCCTCTCCAGTCTGGGAGCTCTATCCAACAAACATTTAGTGTTATAAAAGCCAAATAATATAAATACACACATTCACCTCGTATGTCTACACATTTGGTCACTTTGATATTATTATACTTAACAAAAATCTCTAAATTTGCAGGAAAATGATCTTAGTAACATAGGTGGATTACTTATAATAGGGTTTACCACCTACAGTGCACAAACATCTGTCACTGCAGATATGTGTATTTCTGCATATTTTACTGATGGCATCTAACTTTTTAGCATACATCTCAATGGATGGATACTTTCACTGGCTCTGTTAAGGGTCTGTGCCACAAAGACAACAAAGGAAATTAGCCATTATTAAATTGTATTGCTCTTAACAGTTATCCTTTCCAAACTACTTATTATCAATCTGGTTCAAGGACACGCCCATTGGACAAAAAAGGACACACCCATTGAGCGGAGCATGACACGCCCACATTGGCTTTTACTTTCTCCCTGAAATGATTTTTCAAAAGTTGGCAAGTATGATGTAGCTAGACAATGACCATATTAGAAAAGTTGCAAAACATGTTTTTTTAATGTCTGTCTTTTCTGTTGTGGTTGTCTTGACAAAGGTCCAAATGTAGGACATCAACATCTCACCATTTATTTATATAGCGGCACTGATACCTACAGAGAACTCATTCACATCAGTCCCTGTACCATTTGAGCGCACAATCTAAATTCCCTAACATACACACATAGACAAAGACTAGGGTCAATTTTGATAGCAGCCAATTAACCTACTAGTATGGTTTTTGGAGTGTGGGAGGAAACCGGAGCACCCGGAGGAAACCCACACAAACACAGGGAATACATACAAACTCCACACAGATAAGGCCATGGTCGGGAATTGAACTCATGACCCCAGTTCTCTGAGGCAGAAGTGCTAACCACTAAACCAACATGCTGTCGTCGGAAACATTGACTTATAATGTCAGATATGGAATTGAATTAAAAGGAAATGAAATCAGATGATTGTATCTTTTAGTAAATTGCCATCTATTTTTGCGGCCACTCTATCGCTAGCTTTAGCCAGCCAGCTCGCTGCAGGCATTGGCCAAAAGTAGTGAAAATTTGTACGGTTGTGAAGAGATCATAGGTAAATGACTAAATGAATGTTAATGATATAAATAGTAATATAGGAGCAAAAACCACTCAAAAGCACATCATTTTACCTTTTTTTTCACAATATTTAAATAAATCCAGATCTAAACCAAAACCAAAACCAAAATCTTTCATGTTTTTGGTAACAAAACCAAAACAAGAAGATGTTTTAGAACCAAAACTACATCCAAAGCCAAAACACGGTGACCAGCTCACATCTCTAAAATTTATAGATCAAGTCACATATTTTAAACTACAACATCGCTACTAAATCAGCATATAATCATGTAAATAACAATAGGAAAATTGTAATAAAAAACCTTTGCGGCTAGTGTGTATGGCACACATTGAAGAAAAAAATTATAACCTAAACATGCAAGTAAATGTCCAACAGAATGTAGATCTACTTAACAGTGCAGGATCTTCAGCATGCCCGGTCAGCATACCAAGCAGTCAGAACAATGCGTTTGGACAGGTTGTCAACTGGAAACCTGAGGTCGACCCTTGAGCAAACGGTGGCAGGGAATTGTGTGAAGAAAGAAAAAAAAATTAACCATAGTGAAGGTCTTGTCAGTCAGAGCAGAACCCTCACAATTTTGCTTAAGAACACAGCCATGAATAAAGAATGGCAACAAAACATCCTCCAAGAGCAACTTCTCCCAACCATCCAAGAACAGTTTGGTGATGAACAATGCCTTTTCCAGCATGATGGAGCACCTTGCCGTAAGGCAAAAGTAATAACTAAGTGGCTAGGGGATCAAAACATTGACATTTTGGATCCATGGCCAGGAAACGCCCCAGACCTTAATTCCATTGAGAACTTGTGGTCAATCCTCAAGAGGCGGGTGGACAAATTCTGACAAACTCCAAGCATTGATTAGTCACGAATGGGCGGCCATCAGTCAGTATGTGGCCCAGAAGTTGATTGACAGCATGCCAGGGCGAACTGCAGAGGTCTTCAAAAAAAAGAGTCAACACTGCAAATATTTACTCTTTGCATAAACTTAATGTAATTGTCAATAAAAGCCTTTGACACTTATGAAATGTTTGTAATTTTATTGCAGTATACCATAGCAACATCTGATATACAGGTCTAAAACACTGAAGCAGCAAACTTTGTGAAAACCAATACTTGTGCCATTCTCAAAACTTTTGTCCATGACTGTACTGTATCTGGATTTTTTTTAATCAAATGCTTTTCTATTGATTTGGCAATGCAACAGTACAAACATTACAGCCTATTTAACGTTTGTTAAACAAGAAAAATCTATACAACTAAAGAGTACAGAAAAATAAATATTAAAGAGCAAACATTGCATACTGCCTGATTTTCCCATTCTAAGGTACAAGCTATGTAACTGCATGCCAAACAATTCTACCAATTATATATAAATGTAGAGTGAATGAGCTGTTAATATAATACCTACTTGCAAGTACGAACATCAAATAATATGTTAAAACAGATGCAATAACCATAATATACAGATCCAGAATGAAAACCATATTTGCATAATGTGCATGGATGCCCATAGGTTAATTCATCTAAACTGGATACAGACATTAAGTCAAAAGCCCCAAGCATAAGGAGAGACAATCAATTTGCACCAGAATCTCTCACGTTTTAATAGTTTTAGTAGTTCCTACTGGTTTAAACAAATCTTTCATTTCCCCCTGACTCTTTGACCAATTTGACTCAATCTTGGATTTTTGGATGCCTAGGCCCAAACCATGCTTTAGAATCACACACCTTGGCTACCCAAGTACCTAGACCCGTACAAAGTATACCAACAAAGAAATTTACTGGTTGTTTCTGTGAAATATAGAGGATGGAATGAATACTGCAGCCTTTTGGAGAACATATTTGATGTTGAATGTTCAACTGCACATAGTCAGATGTATCATTGGAAATGCAAATGCCTAGATATTTAAATAAAGGGGTCCATTTCTGGGGAATCTGCTTTGACACCTAGTCAGGGCAGTCCTTCTCCAATGGGAAAATTTGTCCCAGTTGATCTGTAAACCTGCGTAAGAGTCAAATTCATCTACCACTTGTAGCAGGTTGCCCATGGATTCCCTTCTATCCAGCAAAAAAAACAGCTTATCATCTGCCTGGAGCACTGTCTTCTCTTCTCCATGGCCTGTTTTAAGAGCACATATATTTGGTTTGAAACACAAATAAGAGGCTAACATGAATAAGGTGGGCGATAATGGACATCCCTGCCTACCTCTACCTAGCTTGCAGTAACATGACCCATATCCATTTATGTACATTTTTGCTGCAGGTCTAGGAGAACAGGAGCCTAACCTACCTTATTTGTGATGCATGTGATATATTTTATACAAATAAGGCTTTCAACTGAACCAAATGCCTTGGTATCATACAGGAAGACTATAACTACTTCCTTAGTAACCATGTGTATCAGCAGCAAATTAGTAAATAGACGTTTCTACAGGGCCTTTTCCCTGCATGAACCCTGTTTGATCTGGATGAATTATTTCTGTTTTAATCTTGTTAAGCCTGAGGACTGCTATTTTGCCCAGAATATTCACACCAGTTGATAGAAGAGTCAGAGTTGTTCTCCTGGTTTCAGAACAAGGGTGGACTGGCTATCTGGCACATCGGCAGCATATTTTTTTCCCCCATCTGGCGGCACTTGCGTGTACGCAGTGGGGCACAAACCCAAGGCCTCTCTATGTCTCCTCCAATCCTGTCAGAGACATGAGTCACATGGGACGTGCACCACATGACAGGTGCCATCCCATGTGTCCAGAGTAGCACCAGAGGCAGATAAAAGTGTCTAATACACAGCGCAGATGGAACAAGGTAAGGGCAGCACGGTGGGTAAGTGGTTAGCACTTCTGCCTCACAGTGCTGGGGTCATGAGTTCAATTCCCGACCATGGCCTTATGTGTGTGGAGTTTGTATGTTCTCCCTGTGTTTGCGTGGGTTTCCTCCGGGTGCTCCGGTTTCCTCCCACACTCCAAAAACATACTAGTGGGTTAATTGGCTGCTATCAAAATTGACCCTAGTCTGTGTGTGTGTGTGTGTGTGTGTTAGGAAATTTGAACTTTAAGCTCCAATGGGGCAGGGACTGATGTGAGCGAGTTCTCTGTACAGCGCTGCAGAATTAGTGGCGCTATATAAATAAATGGTGATGATGGTGATGAAGTGTGAGGAAAAGGGAGAGTATGTGACTATAATGTATGATGTGGGGTATGTTAAAATAATAAGTGAGGGAAATGAGGGGGTCATAATATAATGTGTGATGGAAGTGAGTGTAGGGTCTTAATATAATGGGTATGGGAGGTAGGCTATTAAGTTAATGGTGTGTAGGTGGAGCCTAAGTCTATAATTGGTGCTGTTTTATTTGTAGGGTGTTGGTGGGGCAATTTAATTTAATAGTGGGGTGTATTCATTTAAGATGGAGTAATGGCAGGGGCAGGCTGGGCAGGGGGGCATCTGCCCACCCAGGCCAGCTCCATGTGGGCAACCTTGGGTTGGGTCAGTGGGCCATCTGCACTCTTTTTCCTTTAAAATGTTCCTGATAGGCTGTTGAGTCGAGTCTTGTCTCCCCAGGCTAAAATTTGCCAGCCTTCCCATGGGTAATGAGACCTTTAATTTCAAGCTGGGTGGTTTTAGGACTATTGATTCAATTTTGGGCTGAGTTTGGTGAGGAGGGGTATTTATTAAATGTGAATATGAACTATTTAATGCCCGGGATTGTTGTTGGAAATGGCTATATTTATTAAACATAAATGCTATTAATTTATTAATGGGGCTGTTGGAGGCAGGGAATTAGGTTTATTTACTTATTGGGGATACTATTAAATTTTATGTAGAGGCTGGTTGGGGGGAAAAATATCTATTTATTAAACATGTATACAATTTAATGTCAGGGCTGGTTGGAAGGAAATAGATCTATTTATCATATGTGAATACTATTATTTTAATGTTGGGGCTGGAGAGAGGACTAATTATTAAATGTGGATGCTTTTAAATTTAATGCCAGGGTTGGTTGGAGTTTTCTAAATTTCATGTGCCCATTTTTTCCAAATAGGGCCCCCAACATTCCAGGATCCAGGGAAGCGGCAACTAAAGACACCAGCAGCCACAGGTGGTGAAAGTGACAAGAATAGATAGGAGAGAGCAGGAGTGTCTGCCAACTGTACTGAATCTGGTGGGGGAAGTCTGAATTTGGGTGACTGTCTCGCTTAATCAGGATTTGGTCTAGTTGCAAGGACAGTTGGGAGGTATGTCCTGCTTCACATTGTACTGCTCGTGAAGACAGAGCTGTGTACACCAAACAGTAATGCACACAGTATTGCCTGTGTATTTGGCTAAAATTTGTCTATAACCATATTACATCATAAGGCCCCGCTGTCTAAAGTCCTGCGGGTCCCCCGATCCTTAATCCAGCTTTGGTTAGCAGGAGGGAGATGATAGCTTTTTCCCCTGTCCCAGGATAGGACACACTCTGCAGAGCAATCCGAGGAGCTCTAAATCTCATGAGATTTGGTAATCTTGAGAGACTAAGAACTTCCCTGTTCACTCTACAGGAAGTTCCCACCCTGATAGATGTCAGCAGCACCAGAAGCTTAGATAAGTAGAGTGGGCTGGGGGAATCATAATGTGCCTGGAGATCAGGCATGATGTGGCTGGGGAGGGCATAATAAATGTAATGTCCAGATTGTTTCCTACTCATCAGCAGAGGTGGGCCTGTGTGCTCTAAATGCTGATCTCAGTCTAGATATACTTTAAGGGCCTGAGTCATTAAGGCATGTATCTGCATGGAGTAGTAAAACTCCAGGAAAAAAGGCTCTGCTTACACCTGTAGTAGGTCGAGTGCACACACTCTTGTCCTGTAGCATAGTGCGGGTCAGAAATATCAGCAGGCTGAGCTCTGTTACACAGGGCCACCTTCACAACATTATGGGGGGGGGATTTTTTTATTTTACTTAAGAGCCCTGTCTATGGGGCCACCTTGCCTGTGGGGCCCCCGGGCACCTGCCCATCGTGCCCAATGGAAAAGATGGCCCTGCTGTTACACTAAAAGAGAGGGGGAAATTCTGCTCTGTGATAGGCCTCATATTTTGTTCTGTTTGGTGGGACTGTTCAGTAGTCTTTAATGCTCATCTTCTGGTCAAGTAGTATCTAAATGTGCCCAGTGACTGGCTATTTAACTAAATCTCACAGCAGCAGAATGGGTTCAGAGGGCCTGAGTCATTAGGGCGAGCAAAGCAAAAAAAGGAGTAACTTTGCACCTTGGCAACACCATGTTGCATTGGAGGGGAAGGTAAATTTAAAATGTGAGGACAGATTTATAGCTGGGGTAGGACAACATTAAATTCAATATAAAAAAAAGTTCTCAAATATTTGTGTGATACATGACACAAAAGTAAGTATTTTCTTTATGTGCAAAATAATAAACTAGTTTGCACCCCTTGTATTGTAACATGGTTTGTCCAGTATCAAATTTACTCCTTTTTTTTTCGCCCAGAATGTTTAGGATGGAGAGCTTGCAGAAGTGCTGGCTACTCTATGATTGCCCATGCCTCTCCACCAAATTTCTCTGGATTATTAGCAAGGACGTGAGAAACAGTTGATGAAGAGATAAGTGTGGTGCATATTTTAGGTGTGCTTTTATGTATAGCAAAGGTTTTTAGGGGTTATGTTTGGTGACAGTGGCATTGACTTGAATTTTGCTTGCAATAGTGTTATGTGCGTATTGTCGCTAACCAATAACGATTGTCGAACCTCGATTTGTGTTTCCAAAGCACAAAGATTTATTCGCAATAAGTAGAATAAATATGCTCAAGTGAAGTAATAGTAAATACAGCCGTTACTTATCGCAGGCGCTCTGGATCCAGTGCAGTCATTCAATCCTGAAGTCTGGGGACAAGATGTCTGCACTCTGGATCACAAGCTGCTGCTTATATACACAATCAAATACAGTAATACAATGAAGATGGTATAGCTTGCATCTATTGGTCCAGGTCTCAGGAATGTCTAAGGGGTTGTCAATCATTGGCTGGTTCATGCTAAGGAATCCAAAGGAGGGGGTCATCTCTGCAGGGGGTATGCTCTGCTCTTCCCGCCAAGATTCCTTAGTCTTAAGTAGTTCATAATTCCCTATCATTCATAACTTGTGTATGCACTCTGCGATTCCCTCGCAGAGTGAACCAAACAGTAGGATATGTAACGAGGTTCATTATGATACCACTCATGATGTGATTCCTTCAACCTGTTCCGTGTATTTCACTAATATGCATGTAACTCTGATATAACATATAAATACTACTATATTTCGACATAACTGACTATGTGTTGCAATTACCATTAATGTGTACTATTTTATAAGTATGCGTGTTTGTGCGAATGTATGGTAAAAGACCAATTACTGTTGCTGCCACGTGTAGTGGATGCGTACGCCCTTTCACGCCGTAGCGTGCCCTTGTACGTCGATGCGTACCGTACGCATCTTTTCAGACAAAGACAACCAAGTTTGCTAGACTTTAATTGATATGACTTTATCCAATTTGCTGACTTCGACAGCTCCACCCTTTGATAGTGTAATAAACTATCACCCAATCACCGTTTCAAGTTCAGGATTATACAATACTTCTTCACAGACCATGATCTCAGTATCTGGTACCACCCTTTCAGTCTCTTTCTCAGTGTTACTCCTATGAGACCGTTTTCCACACTTCAACACAGTAGGAACACATCTGACAACTAAACCAATTGCTAAGATGACACCCAGTATAAGGAGAAGGAGCTTACCTACACTAGCAACCATTTCCTGTACCCACTCCCCCAGACCGGAGAACCATTTCACAGGGTTCAACCACGAGAACCAACCCGCCACCTTTTCCCCGACCTCATATAACGAAGAATTATGGCTCTTTCGAAATTCCCATTTCAACTGTAAAAGTTCATCCATCTTCCGGTCTATAACCTCTTTAGGGTCATCCGTATTATTAGTAATGTACGTGCAACATTTGACACCGAACTGGGTGGCCAGTGTCACACAGTACCCACCAGTAATAGAGGTGAGATAATTTAGTACCAGTCTATGTTGCACCAACTTCTTCTTGTACGCTTGTAGCTCCCTTCCAGTATACCTGAAAGTGTCATCATACATCTCGGTGATATTATCTATTAATTTAGCTAGGTCTTGGATATATTTAAAGTTTAATGTTCCCCGAGCGGTCCTGGTGAGATCTAGAGCAGCCATAATTTGGAAACCAGCAGTTTCACTAATCAATTTTGTAGCTATGGGTTCCTCACCAGGAATCATATTTCTCTTGCCACGGTGTTCATACTGTGTGTGTATGTATGGTGGTGATGTAGTCTTGTGAATACCAACCATTTCTTCATGAGTAATAGTCATGATTTCAGGAACCAGTTTAGCTAAGAAACACAAGCCTTTGGAACTCTGAGTCACCCAGGAATAAGCTTTCCTTCCACAAACAAAATACACATCATCAGGGAGAACATAAGGAGCAGTATGCCCATGAATTATATCACACAGAATTTTGATAAAACTACCCATGCCTAGTGTCTCCATTTGTTCTAGACACGTGTCAGCATTAATGACATTTTTACATTTATCTGTAGAGACTTTTCCAATGGATACCTTTTTAGGTTTGGTTATACGCCCTAATTTGTGACCTCCATCAACATTCCTGCCTAGTAGTGACCTTGTTAGTCTCCCTCTAAAATAAGTGTGGCGAGCCATTGTCTGATCTGATAGGTCAGCCTCCCAATTCTCCAGGCACTTTGCATGAGATATGTTTAAGCACAGCAAAGATCTGCCTATGGAGTATTGTCGAAGCGTCAGACTACTGGACCTAGTGTTATTGTACCTCCCTTCTATGGGCCTCCCACCCCTCAATTCGAGTACTTCAGATATGTTTAGAGGGAATGGCACTAGTCCTATATTATGCTGCCCTTGAGGCACGTGAGAGCACACCCAACACTCGGTTTGGTTTAGTACCTTACCCACCAGGGAGTGATAATCCTCCAAAGGATGCCCGCCTATATTCAGAGTACTGGGGGACTGGCATCGTTGGATGCATCTCTCTTCAACTAGGGAGTCGCAGAACTTGCAGATACAATACTCATCAGACAATAGCCCCTCACACTGCCTCCGAGTTCCTGAGCTAGCAGACCTTTTCATAACCCCTGGACCAAGTTTGATAATGAGCTGCTCTGAGTATCCTATTAACTTTTCTTCGGCTTCCATTTCATCCGTATCACTCCCAGAACTCTCCTCCATCCTCCATCCTCCTTCACAGAAATAGAATGTCCTAGAAAGAGTAAAAACAAGGAAAATCCTGGAACAAAAGAAAAACAAAAAACCGCCACTCCATCGCTGGAAAGATAGTTCTGAGGCAACGTCTCTGGTTCAGGTGTCTCGACTGCAGGCTTTAGGTCTCCCGGAACAGGCTCACAAGTGACAGATCTGTGTCGTCGGTCTTAGTTTTATCTTGCACTTTCTCCGGATTATGGACTCTCCTGCAGTGGGTGGAATGGACCCAAGTGTCTCTCTCTGCAACCTTCAGTGATGTAGTACTGGTCAGCAGCACTTGGTACGGGCCTTCCCAACGGTCTGTTAAACAACCTGAACGTAAGAAATTGCGGATCATAACTTAGTCTCCAGGTTCAACATCATGACAGTTCGTCTCTGGCATACCAGGTGACAGCATTTTTAGTTTTTGTTGTTGTTGTTTTAGCTGTCTACTCATTCTTATAAGATATTGTACAGTCACTTCATTATTACACTTCAAGTCGTCTTGTGGACTCACGATCAAATGAGGTTGTCGTCCGAACAGTATCTCAAAGGGGGACAGATTAAGAGGAGGTCTAGGAGTGGTTCGAATGCTATGGAGGACCAACGGCAAAGCCTCAGGCCATGCCAGCCCAGTTTCAACCATTATCTTACCCAGTTTGTTTTTATAGTACCGTTTACTCTCTCCACCCTACCACTGGCTTGTGGTCGGTAAGGGGTGTGAAGTCTGCTACTGATTCCCATGAGTTTACACATATTTTGGAAGATATCACCAGTAAAATGGGTACCCCTATCACTTTCAATGATTCTAGGGATACCGAACCTACACACAAAGTCTTGTACAATTTTCTTTGCACTGAACACAGCAGTATTAGTGGCTGCTGCATATGCTTCTACCCAACTGGAAAACACATCAATACACACTAACACATACTTTAAATTCCTGCACGGTGGTAATTGGATATAGTCAATTTGTATTACCTGGAAAGGTCCATCTGTAGGAGGTATGTGGGATGGCTCAGTTGGAATAGTTTTCCCAACATTTTTCCTCAAACAAGTAAGACATGACATTGCTTTCTTACCAGCCTGAGAGGAAAATCCGGGAGCACACCAGTATGCTCTCACCAGTTTGCACATACCTTCTTTACCCAGGTGAGTCAGGCCGTGAGCTGCTTCAGCCAGGCTTGGATAGTATGTTCGGGGAGCTACAGGCTTACCTTGTCCATCCCTCCAGAGTCCTGAGGACTCTTGACCACATCCCTTCACCTTCCAGACCGCCCTTTCCTGCAGGGAACACAAATCTTGCATTTCAATTAATTTCTGCATGTTTAATGTCTGAAAAACCATCATAGTCTCGGTCGATACAGTCATAGGTTGCCCTGCTGCCCATTTAGCAGCTTCGTCTGCCCTGTTGTTGCCCAATGACACTGGGTCTTCTTCAAAGGTATGGGCTTTGCACTTTATGACGGCTACTGTTCTGGGTAACTGTATCGCTGTCAGAAGTCCTTTTATGTGTTGTGAGTGTGCCACTGGTGTACCTGCTGCTGTCGTAAAGTTTCTAAGACGCCAAAGGGCCCCAAAATCGTGCACTACCCTGAAGGCGTACCTAGAGTCAGTATATATATTGGCTGATTTACCCTCTGCCAATTCACACACTCTCCTTAGTGCTACAAGTTCCGCTACCTGGGCTGAGTGAGGTGGACCAAGGGGTTCAGCTTCTACCACATCCTGATCGTCTACAGCAGCGTAACCAGTACATAGCTCTCCTGTCTCTGTCTATGGCAACTTCCGTCTGTATAAAACGTAAAATCTACATTTTCTAAGGGGGTGTCACGTATGTCGGGCCTTGCAGTAAAGGTCTGATTCAGGTGTTCCATACAATCATGCGTGTCAGTACTCTTGCCTAACTCATCATCAACCAGGGTCTCCTCACCTCCCACCCTTTGTGTCTCTAGAGACACATACAGAAGGTATGTAGCTGGATTTAAGGTGCTACATCGTTTGATGGTGATGTTTGAGGGTGCCATCAGGGCTAGTTCCCACTTTGTGAATCTAGCTGAAGAAACATGTCTGGTTTGGGCTGAATTTAACAGAGGTGATACAGCATGGGGTGTATAGATAGTTGAATTATGTCCTAATACTACGTCCTCGCTCTTACTCACCAGAAGAGCCGTTGCTGCTACATTTCTGAGACATGTTGGGAGTGATCTTGCCACATTGTCTAATTGTGCACTGTAGTATGCTACCGGTCTGCTAGCGTCACCATGTTTCTGTGCGAGGACCCCTGCTGCACAACCATCAGCTTCTGTACAAAATAGCTCAAAAGGCTTTTCATAATCAGGTATTCCCAATGCAGGTGCTCTAGTCAGACTGTCTTTGAGATTAAAGAACGCTTGCTCTGACTCTTCTGTGTGTACAACACGTTCTGGTTTTGAGGAAGAGACTAGCTCCTGCAATGGTAATGCCAGAATAGTAAAACTTGGGATCCAGGATCTACAGTATCCACACATCCCTAAGAAAGTACGAATCTGCTTCTGGCTCTGCGGCAGAGTCATGTGTTGTATGGCCTCAATTCTGTCGGTTGTCAGGTGTCTTAGCCCCTTAGTGAGGCAGTGTCCTAAGTATTTGACCTTAGTCTGTTAGCGCACCATGTTTCTGTGTCAAAGCAACTGCTGCATAACAATCAATAACAATTACGTAATAACAATTATGTACAACATAATTAAAAAGGCTTTTCATAATCAGGTATTCCTAAAGCAGGTGCTTTAGTCAGACTTTCTTTAAGGATAAAGAATGTGCGTTCTGACTCCTCTGTGTGTAATACACGCTCAGGCTTCGAGGATGAGACTAACTCCTATACTAATAATGCCAGAATAGAAAAATCTGGAATCCATGATCTACAAGATCCACACATCCCTAGGAAGGTTCGAATCTGCTGTTGGTTCTGCAGCAGGGTCATGTTTTGTATGGCCTGAATTCTGTCCATTGTCAGGTGTCAGCCCCTGGGTGGGATAGTGTCCCAAGTATTTAACCTTGGTCTGACATAGCTGTAATTTATCCTTTGCCACCTTGTGCCCTGTTTGTGAAAGATGAAGCAACAACAATTTAGTATCATGTAAACATGACATAAAAGAATCAGAGCACAACAACAAATCATCCACATATTGAATTAGAACAGACCCATTGTGGGATTGAAAGGATTGCAAACAGTCATGTAAGGCTTGGGAGAAAATACTGGGGCTGTCAATGAACCCCTGGGGTAGTCTGGTCCATGTGTATTGCACTCCCCTGTAGGAGAATGCAAAAAGGTATTGGCAGTCAGGGTGAAGAGGGACTGAGAAGAAAGCAGAACATAGATCAATGACAGTAAAGTGACTAGCAGACGGTGGAATCTGCATGAGGATGACAGCTGGATTCGGCACTACGGGGAATTGGCTCTCAACAACTTTATTAATTCCCCTTAAGTCCTGGACTAATCTATAGCCCCCCCCCCCCATTCTTCTTCACAGGGAAAATGGGACTATTTTCTGTACTGGCTGTACGAATTAAAATCCCTTGTTGTAACAGCCTCTCAATTACAGGATATACCCCTAGTTCCACCTCCGGTTTTAATGGATACTGTGGGATTTTTGGAGCTATCCTACCACTTTTTAGATTGACCATGACAGGGGCTACGTTTGCCATCAGTCCAGTGTCCTGTCCATCTCTGGTCCATAGGGAACCTGGTATTTCCAGCAACATCCCCCTTTACTTGAGATGGACTTTGTTCTACAACAGGAGAGTGTAACATTAACCTTTCAGGGGTGTCCAATATATCCTGTACCTCATGTGGGACCTTCTCCGGTATATCTAAGAACACACCATTAGAAGTACAGTATATGACACATCCCATTTTACATAACAAGTCTCTCCCTAGCAAGTTAGTAGGAGCCGCTGCAGCCAAGAGAAACGAATGCTTAGTATGCAGAGGCCCAATAGTAACTTCAGCGGGTTTAGTTAGAGGATAATGTAACACTTTTCCCGTTACCCCCATAGCTGGAATGGTTTTACTGGTCACCTGTAGATTGAAAGGAGAGGTTATCACAGATCGGGCCGCCCCTGTATCTACAAGAAAAGTTTGTTTCCTACCAGCTATGTCAACTATCATTTTTGGTTCTTCACTCTGACTCTCAGTTAACCTCACTGGCTGTAGACTACAGGTATGACCTGACCCCTAGCGCTGACCATTGATTTCCCTTGCAGCATTTGCTGCTGTAATATGCGCGGGTAGATGTGAGTCTTCTAGTCTATGTGAATCCCTCCTTGGAGGATATCTATGTGACCCACCCTTCTGTGTATTGAGTCTTTCCTTTTTACAATCTCTTATGTAATGTCCTTCCTTGTTACAGTTGAAACACCTGATCACTTTAGGTTTCTTGTTATATGGGTTGTATGCTGGTGGTTGTGTATGCACCCCTTCTAGAGCCTGTATACTTACCGTCATTAACCTATCACTTTTCTCTTCCCTTTTTCTAAAAAGGTTTTTGTCATGCTCCACAGCAGACTCCCTAAGAGAGTCTACCGTGACACCTCTCCAATTAGTTCATGTGGTTTGTACTCTCGTCTTTAAATTTTCTCTAAGGCCATCCATCAGTACCCCTACAGCTACCTCTCTGTGATGTGGGTCCTCACTTATGTTGGATATCCCAGTAAACCGTGTTATCGCTGCTATAGCTCTAGTGAAGTAATCTGCTGCTGTTTCACTATCCTTTTGTTTAATGGTGAAAATCTTACTCCAATTTACTACTACTGGAAAATAGATGGCTAAGTGTTTGACAATTTGTTCTATATTTTTTTGGTTAATCTCATCAGTCAAGGTGTCATCTTCCTCCAACAAACAATCTTCAATGAATTTTTGTATGTTAGTATTGGGAGGGAGACACGCCCTTAACACTACACGCCAATCCTTATTGGTTGGTTCGTGGGCATTTCCTAAGTCTTTAACAAATTTCTGACACTTAGCCAACTCTTTTCTAGGATCTTGGAATTCAGTCATAATGGAACGTAATTCTGATCTAGTCCAGGGACAATGCATCGTAACATTTCTTAAAGGAACTACACCATCCTTATCCGGTTTCCCATTGGGAACTGATATTGTGCGGACTGGGAACGCACTCTCTGGTACACTGACTTCAGGGGACACTACAGGATTTGCTGGTTCTAGATTTAGAACGCTTTCACTCCTAGTGATCACGCTACTCTCACCTATCTCAGCCATTTTCTCATACTTGCGCTGAGCCTCTAGTACACTAACGGCATGGGCAATGGCCGAAATCACAGTGGGTTCATCTTCATTTTCAGATACACTTGATTTAAACTGGCTTAAAAAAGGATACAACTTAGCAATTTTTCTATTTTCAGTTTTAACAACGGCTGTACTTACCCCTCCCGCCACATAAGGTGGCGGGGGCGCGCTTGCGCTGAGTTCTCAATGGTTACATCCGCCTTGCGCTCGCTTTTCGCCACGCCTACTTCCAGGTTTGCATTCGCTGCTCTGCCACGTGTAACCTTCCATTTGCCACAATTTTAAACAATCATTATGTTTATTCCTCACTTTCGTTGAGGTAATCAACCATACTTTATCTTTTACAGTATTTAGTACCTCTGCATTAAAACTTCCTATTGTTGGGAAAGGCCTATCACAAGCTTTGGTCATCTTGACCTACGTGTCACAATACACAGTTGCGTATGCACCATATTTCTTACACATGAGAAACCTCGCTGAACCAATAGGGCCTTCCTTAGGCAGTACACTGACCATCTCTAGCGTATGCTTAGCACCCATGTTGAACAATATACCTTCTACCCGGAACACAGACACACCGCAGTGCTCTGTTCCTTCCGGCTAACAATTCTAACTCTGTTGCTACAATCACAGCTAGAGATCTTTAATGCTCGGTGAACTTATTTCCTTTAGCCGCGTTCACTCGCTTTTCTCGCACCCGGCGAGGATCCCTAATACAGAAATATCACTGTGGGCCCCAAGGGCTATCAGCTCCTCGATACCCTGGCTCAACCAAAAAAAATCTGTTGAGTTTATTATAACTGGGAGAACAAAGTCGATACAATCAACCAGCCTTTCCAATATAATTCCTCCTAGCTGCTTCACCAATTCGCACTAACGGTGCGGTTAGATTGCACTGCCTACCAATACTAATTATTAGCAAACCTTGCGATCTATTGGTAGCGCTTTGCGAAAACCCGGTTTTCGCATTCGGTATACCCGCCCTGTATACCGTCCTTCAGTTGGGCAATCCGCCTCGTCAGTCAGCAACTGAGCACAATGAATAATGAACAGTGTGTCTACGTTACAACATCACACACTATACACCTTTTCTGCGCAGAAAATCAAAAGTTCCCAACAACAGTAATAATATCTCAGAGGCTTTCACAAGTAATTATACTATGCATGTATAATAACTATCAAAACGATTGTTTAACCACGTGGCAAATCTACCGGAAGTTCGCGTACGCACAGCAGGAAATACACATACGCTAAGCAATGTAATACAGTTAAAACGCACAATGACAGAAAAAAGAAACAGTTTTCTCTTTTGTCCCTAGGTTCTAGTTAGCGTGCTCTAGATAATGCAAAATGGACATTCGGTTTCGCAACACAGAGTAAAATTCAGGTTTTGAACACCATGCGTTCTTACCCGTTTATGACGCGTCTTCACCCTTTGTTGAGGAACCGAAATCCGTTGGTCTTGCGTATCGTCGTCAACGAAACCTCCAAAGCTCACGAGCCCCCAAATTGTTATGTGCGTATTGTCGCTAACCAATAACGTATGTCGAACCTCGATTTGTGTTTCCAAAGCACAAAGATTTATTCGCAATAAGTAGAATAAATATGCTCAAGCGAAGTAATAGTAAATACAGCCGTTACTTATCGCAGGCGCTCTGGATCCAGTGCAGTCATTCAATCCTGAAGTCTGGGGACAAGATGTCTACACTCTGGATCACAAGCTGCTGCTTATATACACAATCAAATACAGTAATACAATGAAGATGGTATAGCTTGCATCTATTGGTCCAGGTCTCAGGAATGTCCAAGGGGTTGTCAATCATTGGCTGGTTCATCCTAAGGAATCCAAAGGAGGGGGTCATCTCTGCAGGGGGTATGCTCTGCTCTTCCCGCCAAGATTCCTTAGTCTTAAGTAGTTCATAATTCCCTATCATTCATAACTTGTGTATGCACTCTGCGATTCCCTCGCAGAGTGAACCAAACAGTAGGATATGTAACGAGGTTCATTATGATACCACTCATGATGTGATTCCTTCAACCTGTTCCGTGTATTTCACTAATATGCATGTAACTCTGATATAACATATAAATACTACTATATTTCGACATAACTGACTATGTGTTGCAATTACCATTAATGTGTACTATTTTATAAGTATGCGTGTTTGTGCGAATGTATGGTAAAAGACCAATTACTGTTGCTGCCACGTGTAGTGGATGCGTACGCCCTTTCACGCCGTAGCGTGCCCTTGTACGTCGATGCGTACCGTACGCATCTTTTCAGACAAAGACAACCAAGTTTGCTAGACTTTAATTGATATGACTTTATCCAATTTGCTTACTTCGACACTAGGGACCATGGTCTTTAATTACAGCACTTTCTTTCTGCTCAAAACTAAAACTATTTTCTATATTGTGGCACAGAGGCTTATTTGTCACACTTCCCCTATAATAAAATAGGTATAAACCTAGCTAGTCTGCAGCAGCAGGCTGCAAACAGGGTTAAATTTTCTCTGGGATCCTCTTTCAGTACATACACACATGGGTGTAATTGGTTTGTTGTTTGCTGTAAATTGTTTGCAGTGCTTGGGTGGAGGATAAAGACACTGTTTGTATTTGTGGGTGGGGCCACCGATGCCAGTTAGTGGCCTGCTAGTAGTGAGGGAACTACTGTTCAGCCAGACATAGGGCTGTGGGAGAGTTGTGAAGCTTTTACTGGATATGTTTGCTGTAACCACTGCTGACACTGTTTAACCCATCCTGACAATTGCTAATAAATAGTGAAATGGTTCAGCCAAGCTGTATGAGGCTCCAGTGAATGCTGTGCTTTATCACAATATATACAGTATATTTGAGAGGATTAGCAATCAATACACATATGAAGAATGCAACAGATTTGTTGGCATTTTTATATCTATTCATTGTGATAAATAATATATAGCCAGGACTGTAAATTGGATTTCATTTTTAAAACAAGGATCGGGGAGGTAATAAAAGAGAGGTAAGGAGAAAGTGGGAGAAGTGATTGGGAAAGTTATAACAAAACCAAGAAGGTTGATTAGGTTGATTGTGTGGCTGGTGTTGTCCGAGGCCTGTCAACCTGGCGCAAAACTGAGTTGTTCGCAGTAGACCAGGAAAAAAAATTTAGGTATCCATTCAATAATAAAATTGGTCTGTAGCTGCTACTAATGTTGGGTCCCTACTGGGTTTGGGGGGGTACTATTACATTGGCTCTGGTAGTAGTGGAAAAAAAAGATGCCACTTTTAGCATGCCGTTGATAAAAAAAGCCTGCTAGACTAGGGTACAGGAGATTGGAGAACTTTGAATAATTAAGTACAGTGAGGACATCTGGGCCCAGAGCTACGGAAGATTTCAATGACCTAATGGCCTATACGATTTCATCAGTAGAGATGGGGGCATTTAGCATGAGCACGATCAAGTTTAAAGTGTATTAGCACCCCTTTGAGATAATAACGCCCTTGGGAGTACAGATTTTGAAGCAATTCAAGTTGTAGGTTTTGTTTGTGCTTGGAGTGCAACTCATTGAACTGTTTATTCATGTTAGAAGTTTGCAATATACATTCTTTCTTTAGCGCCGGCACTGTTCTAATGAAAATGCTATTGGTTTCACAGAGGATTGCTGGAGAGATCAGGAGCATTGAAGGCAAAAATTGATTTAAGGGCAGATTTAACAGTACACTTATGAAAGAGAGCGATATCTGGGTGTCTACAGATCCGAGGGCATTCCTGATTCAGATTTCTTTGTGATCAGTTTTCAAAGTCTTCCTACTTATATTTCAGCATTTCCAGTTCAGAGTAAATTGTCGTTAACTTTTTGTCCATGACGGCTTGGGAACAATTAAGATCAGCTGTTTTTGCTTCCAGGACATTAGTCCAGTTGCCCAGGGCATGGATCTCAGCTTTGAAGTCATCAACCACCTTCTTAAGCTCTTGCTGGAATATTGATTTAATATGATGCAGGAGTTTTGTTATGAAACTTTGTGCTCTGGCTCCCAGTTCCTCTTCTGGAAGTAGAAGAATAGACATGACATTCTGTAAATAGATTCAATGATGCAAAGTTGAATATATTAAACATACTCACACATTTAACATTGTTGATTAATTATTATTAATGTACGTAATGTATAGACCTACGTCTCTCCTCCACTCTCATCACATCCTCCCATTCTCGGTTAC
Source organism: Mixophyes fleayi (assembly GCF_038048845.1). NCBI lineage: Eukaryota > Metazoa > Chordata > Amphibia > Anura > Limnodynastidae > Mixophyes > Mixophyes fleayi. The sequence goes on along the minus strand of NC_134412.1, from coordinate 35,474,534 downwards.
AGGATTTTTTCCGGGCTGCACCTACTTTGTGGAATTCCCTCCCACGCACAGTAAGACTTTCCTCTAGTCTTCAAACCTTCAAGCGTTCACTGAAAACCCACCTCTTCAGACAAGGTTATGATATTCCTCAACCATCATCTTAATTTCCCTAGATTACCCTATTTCCATCCTCTACACTACTAACGCAAGACAACAACCTTCTGACCAACATTGCAACACACATAGCCCACTCAGTACTTTTACCTTTGCAGTCTGGCTGGTCCATTGTGCAATATGATGTAGCACATGCCCTTGTGTTTCTAACTCCCATTGTCCTATAGATTGTAAGCTTTCGAGCAGGGTTCTCTTACCTCTCTGTCTGTATGTATTACCCAGTATTGTCTTATTAATGTTTGCTCCCAATTGTAAAGCGCTACGCAATTTGCTGGCGCTATATAAATAAATGTTGATGCTGATGATGATGATTAATGTATCAAAATAATTAATTTGTAATAGTAATAGATAAACTCACTTGAACATAAAAACAAGGTCTTTATTATTGACACATTCAATATAATGTCAAATAATTTACAGTTGAACAACAAACAACACAGTGTGCCTATCACATATTAAAGTGATAAATAACATGAATTCTGCACAAGACTACATACAGCAAGCATTAATAAGTTGATCCACTTTTAGATAGCACTTATTGAATTCAGTACCAGAGATGGTCCCAGATACAAGTAAAACATACCCTGGTAACTGGGGAAGCCGCTCTACTTAGAAACGATCTTGGCCCATACATGTTCAGGAGTAACTCTGGTAAGATGCAAATAGTAGTATGATAAATGAGGTAACAAAGAAATCTCACCTGTGTGCACAGTTGTGCTTTATTAGACTCATCCACAACCAGAGGCCTCACTGTGGATGCTGACCAACCAGTGGAGGGTGCAACATGATGAGCTTTTAAGTCAACTGTTAATAAGGATAGTAACCCCAACAAAGGTATGTCGTGTTCTCTCTATGTAGACGGATCATAATGGAATCTTGTAGGGAAATTGGCGGTATGGCGGCATTATGAGCTGGTCCTCAAGGAGTGTGAGAATGTCATCACGTATGGCTACTGATGGGAAGCCAGGTGGTAGGCTGCAAGCACTATAGGCTACAAACCCAGATGATTCAGAAAGTGGCAGGCTTTCTGAACGTCAAATTGCCTTTTGTCAGACACCCAATCAGGTGGGATAATCCCAAATTTGACTTTTTAACAGCAAAAACACATAGCTGAAAAAAATGAAACCACTCCATTCCAAAGCTAGGATATGCTACTTCTGCAAATATTTTTATTACAGTTACCTTATTTCCCATCTATGAACATATTGGGCCCAATGCATGTCCAAATGCAACTTTTCACATAAGTTGCATTTTAATAAAGAGCATGAAACTTGACCATAGTTGTGTCGGTATTCAAATCCAAGCGTATCTCATGAGTTTAGATTTGAATCTGGGTGGAAGTATACTCTACCTTTGGCAAGCATTGTTTAGCAGACGTACAGAACAGACTGCAGTATACGCACATGCGTAAGTACAATAAAAGGTAACAGAACACATAGTTTATTTTATGTGTATGTTTTTTCTAACACGTATCTTGAGATCCATACCTTGAAGAATTTGGGAGTGCGCAAAGCCTAAATACATGCGTTTAATGCTAAACGTATGTTGCGCTCAGAATCTGTGCCATGAATCATGCATAATGTGTTTTTATAATCTTAGTTACATACAGTTGTTCTGTGATAGTTAGTGGCATGCATACATGTACTTTTTAATTGAAAGACTATGCCATGCCAGTCATCACTATCAGTCAGCATTTACACCTGCCCTGTAGTGGGTACAAAAGATACAGGTGAAAACAAGTGTACTTACAAGTGTACTTACAACTAATACAGGACTTGAATCGGCTGCATTTGCTTCTGAACACCTTACTGTACAAGGCCTATGTTAGGAATCCCATTTCCTCTCCCATTCCGCTTTCCAAGTCGTAGGAAGTTGTAAGTGCCATTTGTGCGCAGACAAGAATTTCATGCAATTGGAGTCATTGATGTAATGTCCATTTTTGGCTTGTGCAAAGCTATTTCTCGCAAGATGCGCAATGAGAAAGGATGTACGTCCTAACATGAATCAGGTTCATTGTGTATAGAATAATCTGGTCTAAGCACATTTCCTAACTTTTAGCCCCTCTGCTAAATGTAGGTGCGCACATTAGAAAGCAAGGTAGTCAGGCGCGGGCTGGGAGAGGGAAGCCCGGGGGGCACGCAGGCGGCCTCATCACATGACAGGGGATGCGGCCACGTCATTGATGACGTGGCCGCATCCCCTGTCATGTGATGCGGCCGCCTGTGCGCTGACGCGGCCGCATCACATGTCATCAGATGCGGCTGCCGAGGAAAGTGTTGGATACTGCATCCGGGGGGGGGGGGGGGGGCTTACCCCCCGGCCCTAATGCCGGTCTGACTGAGCGGCCCCCCTGCCCCCCGGGCCTGCCCGCCCCTGAAGGTAGTGCGCTCCATTTGACCTCTTCAAAGGAAATATGGAGGAAATATGAAAATAAAGTGGTGTAAGGGAAAAATAAGATAAAAATAAAGCTTTATTGGAAAAAAAAACACCTGCTTTGTTATTATTATTATTATTACTACTACTATCCTTTATACTGTACAGAGTGCATACATTAAACAGTACATTACAGGACAATACAATATATACAAAACAGTGTAAAACACAATGCATCTGTGAATAGCCAAATAGTCAGCACTGGGGTGCAAGGCAAGAGATAGCAAGTCACTATAACTTGAATATCGGAACAAGTTGAGACCACGGAGGTGTGGAGACCAGGGGCTAAGAGCCCAAGGAGGGGGTGCATGACACAGGAGTGCTGGTTCAAAGGCAATAAGTAAGAAGGAGGTCACGGGGGAGAGACACTGCCAGAGGGGCATCTTTGGCATCCCAGAAATATAAAAATATGCTAGAGAGATTTGTGCAAGGCTGAGTACAAGTAAATGACGGTAAAATAACTACATTTAGGTACAATTTTAGTGACAAAATTCCTGAAATAGTACAGAAAACTCAGAATTCTTTGTTATACTGTTTTTTCTTAGAAAGGGTTAAAGTTTGACTCAAATATTAAAAACTGACTGACTCAACTTAAATCAGCCTTCGGCAACCTGTGTTTTGTTCCAGAACTTCTGACGCACCTCCTGCTGTCCCAACCGCAAGTGCGCAGAGGCTGGCAGCCACCTGGCTACTGGCCCCAGGGTAGCAGGATTGATTTGTAAAGAAGACCATTGTACTACACAGTGGCTTGTGAAGCACTTGCTTATACTTAAATTAAAATAAATTTAGAGCGAAAGTAAAAAAAAAAAAAAAAAGACAGACAGAAAGGAGTGAAACTAGAAGAGGAAAATATCAGATTGTAATGTAAAACACTGAAATGGATTTTAGGATGAATGCGTGAATACAAGCTTCATCTCACAGGATACATAGGAATAAATTTACATATTTATAAAGTAAGTGACAACTCAGGTGTTGTCTTTATTGCAGCTTATAAGTACAGAAATATAGAATTTGATGGCACATAAGGATCTAGTCAATCCATAATAATTCCTAAATTCCTAGAAGCTTCAGGCCCAATTTTGAGATATATATATATATATATATATATATATATATATATATATATATATATATATATATATATATATATATATATATATACAATGCTCTGTTAAAATTCCCTTACCGTTTTAGAATCTACCACTTATGTAGGGATACTATACCACATATACTATTCCACATTTTACCTTATCGTTTCAGTTTTATCTTTCTTTTTTCTGCTTTCCTGCAGTATATTTCTAAAACCCTTGATCTAGTTGAAGACTTCTATCATATGCCTCCTCTCCCTCTGTGCGCCAAGCTACACATACTAAAGTGATTTAAGGGTATATTTATTAAACTGCGGATTTGAAAAGGTAAAGATGTTGCCTACAGCAAGCAATCAGATTGTAGTATTCATTTAATTAGTACATTCTACATAATGATCGACAGAATCTGACTGGTTGCTATAGGCAACATCTCCACTTTTTCAAACCGGGAGTTTAGTAAATATACCCCTTAGTCTTTTCTGATAAGTTTTGTGATGCAGACCATGCACCACTTCTCTTCCTATACTCTGACAACCAATGAGATCTGGAAAATTGCCTGTGGTGTCATCAGGGTGCCACGAGAGGGCCCTACTACGCCGGAGCTGGTGATTTAATTGCAAGTTAAGCCAGCCAGCCTTTATTATTGTTTATTTGTATAGTGCCTCAGATTCTGCAATGCCTCACGTAATTGACATAAATGACATACTTGAAAATAGTAGGCATGATAACAGGTACATAGCAACAATTAAACAGAATAATCGATACATGGTTGCCATTAGCAAAACAAATTTGAGGCAAGCAGAAACATTCTGCATCAAAAGACAGCACAAAGGGATGAATGAGGTAGATGGATGATGGACAAACATGAAACATAAAGTAGAGAGGTCCCTACCCATGAAAGCTTACATTCCAGGAGTGTGTGTGTGTGTGTGTGTGTGTTTGTGGGGGTGAAGAGACAGTAGAAACAAGTTGGACAGTGAAGTTTGGGTATTGGCTAGGTGAAAAGATTGGCTGTCTAGAGAAGGGTTGATGTCTTTATTGTGGGCACCAGGGTCATTGGAAGAAATTGTGTCCAGAAGTAAAGAGATCAATCCCGTTGGAAAATGGAGTTGCTCACTAGAACAGAAGGCAGGTCCAGTGAGCATATGTGCCTTTTTTCATCCACTTTCAACGCTTCAATACCAGCTATCCATTACCTTCTCCTGGGGGGCCAGCTCCAATCACATTGAGGCCTTCTTGGACTCTGGAGCAATGGAATATTTTATAGACTTGGACTTCGCCCAAAAAATTAAAGGACCTCGGGTTTCTAAAATCAGACCAATGGCCGTAGCAATTGTAAATGAAGACCCATAACCCACAACTCATCACCGACCTCCCCAACTCTGATGGCAACACCAACATCTTAGTGGTAGTGGGGGACTTCTCAAAGCAAGACCTCTTCACAGTCTTGAAGAAACTGTGATCAGCACTCCAATTCTGCCAGATATTCACCAAGGAGGCTTTTCTGCAGCACAGACTTCCTTTGGAGATAGCACCCAAGATGGGTTCAGTTTGTGGTGAGGATTTGGAGGGCCTTCTGCAAAGGGCTAGGAGTTTTACTCTATTTCTCATCTGGGCACCACACCTAGTCAAACACAGAGATAAATCATGCCAACAAATCCCTCAAACAGTTCTTGTTTTTTTTGTGTCAGATGCCCAGAACGACTAGTCCCAATTGCTTGTGTGGGCTGAGTTCTTATGAAACAACCTGGTGCAGGACACCACAGGGGTATCCCTCCTTCTATATTAACCACAGATTCCACCTGGTGCTCATTCTATCTTCACATGCCACCTCTGGGGTTTTTTTCTACAGCCAAACATGTGCAGGATCTACAACGACTTTGGAAAAGGCTGCAGGAGCAGCTAAAGATGATGGTAGCTAAAAAAAAGAACGGCAGACCATCCCACCCTGAGAGACAGGGTGGGATGGTGTTCTCAGTAGGCGTTAAAGTGTAGCTTTCCACATGAAATAATTCCCTGAAGATACCCTTGTTCACCCTGGGGCCTAGATACTTCGGTCTATACCCAATCACGGGAAGATAAGTTCAGTAGCGTACAGTCTGCAGCTGCCACCTTCCTTTCAGATCCATCCAGTGTTCCATATTTCCTCTTCTGAAACTCGTGGTGAAGGATTCGTTTCCTAGACACACAGTGGAGGTAGAGGGCCATCAAAAATATCTCAGTCAATCCTTGACTCTGGCAGATCTGGGAGAGGAGTGCAGAACCTGGTGCACTGAAAGGGCTTTGGCCCTGAAGACCGCTCTTGGATTAAGTTAACCAATGTTCACGCACCTGCACTGCTCACCAATTTCTTCAGACTGAATCCTGACAAGCCTAGAGGGTCTGCTTCTAAAGGAGGAGGAACACTGTGAAGATTCACAACATTAGCTCCAGATGACAGCTGTCAGAAAACAGTTCACAACGACTGCTACAAACACCTTCTCTTAATACTTGTAAGCAGCAATGCTGAAAACAGCAATCTAGCTAGTCAGTTCACCTGGACTAGTCAATCAGAACAATTTATCTCACCTGTAGCCTTTATAAAGTCCCTCAGTTCTACCAAACTTTTACATGACCAAAGTTTGTTTTGGATTTCTCTGCTTGTGTTTTGAAAAAGGCGTGTTTTTGTTTGAATGTACATCATGATTCCATCTTCTCCAATCCTACGACCTCGGCATTGTCCCCCACAATTATACCTTCTTCAATCCCTCGACTTTGGATTCATCCATCACTATTTTATATTCTGCAATCATTTGACTTCAGCTCTTACCTCACGACTAGTCCCTTCAGGATTAAATTACATGGCCGGACATGGTGTATCTAAAAGCTACTCCAGCCAAGTGATTCTTTCCTGGAAGCAAGACCAGGAAAACACCGTGACACCAGGAGTACTTATGTACAAATTTATCCATCTGAGGTACCCTCCAGGAGCATTGTACAGTGTAATTTAGGTTCTAAAGATTTGGAAAAGAGCTGTGGAACATTCAGCCTACTAAGATCCAACATCTATCTTTCATTTTTTAATTATGTTTTTGACAGTGGAAATTCAAAGCTGGAAGCATTTATATATAATTATATAATTTGCCCCTCCTTTGTTACAGTTATCTTTATTTTAAAACCATCAGTCAGCTACTTAGAGGAGCTAATGCTGACAGTAGGCACAATTTCCTGAGAGGGTAGAAGGATCAGAGTATTTATTGGGCTATTAAATTGTCTTCACCTGACTTACTGCAATTCAAAGACTAGTCAAACATTTTTTGAGGCCTTTAAAAAATATGAACAAATCTACTGGAACGTGGCCCACACTTTTGCACATGACACATTTACTGTTTTATTTTTAACCTGTTAAACTCATGCAATAAATGGTAATTGCACACTAAAGGTCTGATTCATTAAGGAAAGTAAGGCAAAAATGAGTACGTTTTCTCGTGGACTAAATTTACAATGCAAGGGGTGCATATTAGTTTATGATTTTGTACATAAGTTAAATACTGGCTGTTTTTTCATGTAGCACACAAATACTTGATAGCTTTATTTTTACACTGAAATTTAAAGTTTATCTAGGAGATGCCCTATTACAGCTATAAATCTGTCCTCATATGATAAATTTCCCTCCCCTCCAATGCAACATGGTTTTGCCAAGGTGCAAAGTTACTCATTTTTTGATTTACTTTCCTTAATTAACCAGGCCCTAAATGTGCAGAGATATATCATATGGAAGTTTGTAGGTAAGTTCTTTTAACTTAGAAATTCTGTGAATCATGCAATTTGAACAGGGGTGAATACAACTGAAACATCAAGATCAATTTTATATGTGCACTTTTTATCAAAAATATCTTCTAAATATTGGCTATTTTTTTAGTTCCATAGAATGCTGTGATTTTGTTTACCAGACAATTGTGCTGTTCTAAATAGATAATACATTCATTTAAAGTATCATTAAAGTCAATGGTGAACACTTTCACCTGTTTCACTGAAGAGATTCAGCTGTCAAAGCTCTTCATTTGGCTTTTGGACTGTAGAATCACTTATCTATAACAGTGGAACAGCATTCAACATTTAATTTTATGATACACTGGCTGAATGTATCATTGCATTAGAACACAATGATTCCAGATCAAAAAAATTGCATCATTTTGAATTGACCATGTAAGTTTGCCCTTATGCTTCTATTCAAACTTCAACTTTTTTCTGGGTTGCTTCACAATAACTACCTATAAAACTTGCTACATAATTTTTTTTGGACATACTTACAAATTAGTGCCAGATTGTCAACACTGCATGGCACTGAATTCAATGCTGTTTATGGAACTTTTAGCCATTGGCTTAGCTTCTTATTTGGCACAACAGTGACCGCTGAAGTCCATAAAATAAATTACAGAGTATGCAAAAGTGGAGAATTGAAACAATTAGACTGTCAAAAAAAATTTGCACCAATGTTTATTGAATTTTTCAGAGTCCAATATAAAAGAGAGGAGCTGTATAAAGGAAGAAACATCTTCCTTGTAATGCATTTATGATCAATGTTACAACAGTTGTTATATTCAAATGGCCAAGTGAAAATAAACAATATTGACTCTATTTGGTTGGGCATATAAAAGTGAAAATATGTAAGCAAATCCTTAAACCACACTCATTAGATTGTGGAGCCTTGTTATAAAAAGATGTTGAGGAGCGATATGGCATGTGAGAGAGAAATATGGAATACTTTCTATGTATTCCACATAATAAGTATTCCAGATGTGGTTTATGATTGAGGATAAAGAAGGTAGTTCCATCTGCCTCCAGTTGGAAGCAATCTGGCACTTAGCTGGGCTCAGGATGTGCCTAATGAGCTTATGGGAGTGCTTCGGGATTCCTAGCGGCAAGACGGAATGGGAAGATCGTAGTTGATGCTGTAATTATTTGACCTTACTTTACATAGCTGTGCTATTTTGGGGTAGTTCCACTATATGTGGGATGGAATGCCATCCTATCCACAGAAATATCAAAAGAGGTCAGACTGATATGGAAATATGGAGTGCAATATTGTCTGGGCCATGTACTACCTATAAAAAAAATTAACTGAGTTTTCTATTATTACACAAATGGAGCTCTAAGAAACATTCTTCTTTATGGATGCCCACTCCTCTAGGTCCAACACTTCCCCTCTTCTCCATCATCCGAGCCATATTCTTTTCTTTCCTGGTCTCCAGCTTCTTCTTCTCTTCTGATCACGGAGTTCCTCTCACTTGAACTCCACCAACAGACTGAAAAGTCAACACTCACAATGGGTAAACATAAGTCATTGAGAGAGGGTGGGGAGATGATGTGGTGACCCTGATTGGCTTGTATCACTGTCCTATGATTGGACCAAAGCAAATTTCCTTAGATTTGCTTGGTCCAAGGCCAGATGTCATTGAGAATGCCAGAGATAGCTTTCTCCTTGCAGAATCCTCTTCATAACATGGCCTGATGGGACTGGCATCTGTTTGGCCAAGTGAGATGCCATAGTGGCACAAAAACCTTTAAATGGAGACCATTTATTTTCTACACATTTACTGACACATTTTGGGTGTCAGGAGATAGGGATATTGGCATTTCAAGATGTTCTTCCTCATCTTCAGCTTCACATTTACATGGTTACTCTTAAAATCATGCATGTGTTAGTCAATTCAATATTTTTACATTTGTCATCAATGTTTGAATATATTTTTTACAACATTTGCCACCATGTATGTAGATATGCATAATAGTATACTTCATTACACATATTTATAATTCTATATGTCAAATGCACACAGTTTCAACATGTATGTATAGGGTAGTAGTTTATTTTTTTTAAAAATGCCAAAAAACAAATTTGATATACGATATCCATAAAGTGCAAACTACCATTTTTTGCCTTTGTAATAACTTTACATATACAGCCATTTTAATTGTGTATTCTCCAAGGGATAATCACTGAAAGACATAGTAAACTTGACAGTTTGTCATTTTTAATGCATAATAACTACATGACTGTATGGTGTGTTTAGAAACTATTTTAGTTTCAATATAAAAATGAATAATCATTTTATTCTTTTTTGCCTGTCTTGGCATTGTATTATCACTTGAAGACATCAAAGACTACTACATTTAAGTATTTAGAATAGTTAATGTATGTTTTATGGTATGATATTTACCTGATGTTGTATGTTCTGTGGCTTTCGGGGGGCTTTGTAAGGTATCAATACGTTCCACACCCTGTACTTGTTGGTTGTCAGTGCAGGCCAATGAGGTGTTAGGTCCAACGATGCCATGTGTCCACCAACATTCACCCTTACATGTCTCTGATTTTCCCTCATTTTATCTTTTAGATTTCATTTGAAATCCTGTCACCTGTTGTAAATGTGCAAATATTAGAATGTTGCTATGGACAGTGTGACAGAAGCACTGGGAAATTGGTAAATGGCGGGTATATACAGTATGTCCCAGGCTGTCTGTCTTATATGCTTTTAAACCCCAGGGAGATTGCTAATGCTTGGAAAAAGCTTTCTAAATAGTATATTCAGCTGTAGGAAAAGGTGGTAAGGGTCCTGGGGGTAAAATGGGGAGAGAGGGGTGGGCTCCATTTATAAGGCCCAGTCCGGGTCTTCTTATCTTCCAGTCTGACAATAGACTGATTAATGGTTGCATCTGTAAGGTGTGTTTATACAGATGTCAGTCTCAGTCTGTCTCTGCTCTGCCTGGGGAAAGGGGCGGCATGGTCTCTCTGATGTATGTTGTGAGTAAACCATATGTTGTGGAACTTCTGTTGTTTTTGTTTAGTTTGACAGTCATTAATGACTGATGTTTATTTTGAAGTTTTCTTTATTTTTTTTGCTTAATAAAACTGGCTAAGACTAGTTGTACCAAAACCTTGGACATGTGTGACTTCTTGGCTGCTGAATACTACCATCTACCCCAGGAGACAGCACCTGTTCCCGTAATCTGGTTATAAATGTAAATATATAAAATTTTCTGGTGCAGACAATAACTGTTCTGCATATGGGAGCCATAGCGTTGACCTGCTCAGTGATTTCTTCACAGATGCGTTGTTTAGTCCTACGGATAGCTGACGGATAGTATGGTGCAGCTTATCTACCATGAGCTGTACCAGATAGAGCAGAATAGCAAAATGGTTGTCAAGTAACACAAAATGCCAATGCAAAATCCACCTCTTCTGCTTTATATAGTGTCTGAAGAGGCATATATTAGTGTTGGTTTCTTGCCATTTTGTTGTGTGGGCACGACTTATGGCATCGGTATGGCATACTATCATCATCAAATGGGATTTAATAGGTACTGAAATGAAAGGATATCCACCATTTTAGATATATCGTTGATAGGAGACATGACTTACGTCCCAACACTCACACGTGTCCTGGGAGCCAATCAGTGAGTCGGAAAGTTTCTCCCGTGCTGAGCTCCGGACTCTGACACAAGTTACGGACCACTTTTGGGTCCCTCGCCCCAATATGTCAAAACAGGCAAAATGTTGCATATAAGGGGCCAGACAACATTTGCGGTGCAGAGTGGGCAGCAAACACACAAATCCACAGCTTCAGTGCCGCTCGAGTCACCTCCACAGGAGACAGACACAGCATGTGGAAAATAGAAGGAATACAAACAAAATAAGAATAAAAACTGTATAAGATAGAGCATTATATAATAATGTTGGTTTTAATACCTTTCACACTAAAGGTACAATGCTATGCACTAGTGTTGTGCCAGTGTTACAGTTACATCTGTTATTACAATTTGTCAGCAGTATCTATCTAATACAATATATATAGCACTACAAGTGCTTTGGGGTGTCCCATATTCCCCAGTGTGAAACACTAATTTTTATAGCTGTCAAAAGTCATATTTGTCAGCAGTATCTATCTAATACAATATTTTGCACTACAAGTGCTTTGGGGTGTCCCATATTCCCCAGTGTGAAACACTAATTTTTATAGCTGTCAAAAGTCATATTTGTCAGCAGTATCTATCTAATACAATATTTTGCACTACAAGTGCTTTGGGGTGTCCCATATTCCCCAGTGTGAAACACTAATTTTTCTAGCTGTGAAAAGTGATATTTATCAGCAGTATTTCTACCATTTTTTGCACTACAAGTGCTTTTGGTTCATTAAAATGGATTCAAAGCAGTCCACATATGAGCAGAATCAGCAAGCAGGTACCAGTCCTGATGGTAGGCTTTACCAGATGACGCACTGGGAACACTATGTAAAAGTACATAGTCTTTTTAAATCAGGGAAAATAACAAAAATTTACTGTGTTGAAGCAAAAAAGAAGTGTAAGTGAGGAAAAGTTGACTCCCAATAAAAAAAATAAATGCCAACATGCCATTCTACACACGTAGTGGCAAAGAAAGAATGATGCCTTCGCCTTTCTCTATTACTGCCAGATCTAAAAATGTTACTGAGCCTTCTTCTTGTAAGGTCACTCGTGAGAAAGCAAGACCAAGTAATTTGGAGTCTAAAAGTGGTGCACAACTACTGTTACGCGTGAAAGGCGAGCTGCATGAAAACAGTAAGGCATTAGAGGATAATATATGCTCAGAATCAGAAATGACACCAATCCCTGTGGAGAGTCCATCCGCCAGTGGTATGTGCAAGCGTGAGCATTCTGTTAGTGTACCCATAAAGAAGGGCCCTTTCAGCAGTTCTGCTGATGTGTGCCTTAACAGCCCGAGTGTAGCCGGTGATACACCAATTGAGGATGCCACTTTAGAATTAGAAGAGGATGAGGGGGAGATTTGTGTAGGCGACGAGGGCACTAATGATGATGTTGATGAGGATAATGCAGACAGATACCAAATTGCCTTTCTCAATTTCTATTTATATTCTAGACTCTATAACGGCTGAATAGTTTTCTATTTTACTCCTAGCAGAGAGGGGGTCTGATGCAGACAGATACCAAACTGCCTTTGTCCATTTCTTTTTATATTCTAATTCTACAGTTTATGCAGGCTGCTTTTTTCTATTCAACTACAAGTGGAGGGCAGGGGGGGGGCATAGACAGTCACCAAACTACCTTGGTCCATTTATTTTTCATATTGTTCAGTCTATGCAGGCTGCTTTTTTTCTATTCAACTACAAGTAGAGGGCGGGGGGTCATAGACAGCCACCAAACTACCTTGGACCATTTATTTTTTAGATTGTTCAGTCTATGCAGGCTGCTTTTTTTCTATTTAACTACAAGTGGAGGGCGGGGGGGGGGGGTTATAGACAGCCACCAAACTACCTTGGTCCATTTATTTTTTAGATTGTTCAGTCTATGCAGGCTGCTTTTTTTCTATTCAACTACAAGTGGAGGGCGGGGGGGGAAGTCATACACAGCCACCAAACTACCTTGGTCCATTTATTTTTTAGATTGCTCAGTCTATGCAGGCTGCTTTTTTTCTATTCAACTACAAGTGGAGGGCGGGAAGGGGGGGGTCATAGACAGCCACCAAACTACCTTGAACCATTTATTTTTTAGATTGTTCAGTCTATGCAGGCTGTTTTTTTTCTATTCAACTACAAGTGGAGGGCGGGGGGGGTCATAGACAGCCACCAAACTACCTGGGTCCATTTAATTTTTAGATTGTTCAGTCTATGCAGGCTGCTTTTTTTCTATTTAACTACAAGTGGAGGGGGGGGCTATAGAGACTTAAACCAAACTGCCTTTGTCCATTTCAATTTATATTGTACAGTATATAACGGCTGAATTTTTTTAGTATTTTCTACAAGTGGAGGGGGGCTTAGAGAGACAGAAACCAAACCGCCTTTGTCCATTTTTTTAGATATTTAACTATAAGTGTAGGGTGTAAATATACCCAAAGACGATGGCTGCATTGCCAATATGCATAGATGGAGAGGAAGACAATCTGGTTTGTGTGTAGAATTAATGACGGCCTACCAGGAATTAAACAGTTTTTTTCATAATTATATAGCTTTACAATTACATTACTTATCCAAGAAACAGGTGGAGCCCTAAATTTGGTTATTTTATGCCCAAAAATATTGATTTGTAAACAAAATTGTAAGGGCGGTTTGGCAAAACCAAAACCAAAACACAACGGTAATCCAAATCCCGAAACAAAACCAAAACCAAAACACGCTGGTCAGTGAGCATCTCTAGTTTGGATGTGAATTAATTGTAAATGCGCATGTAATACAAAAAAAGTTCAGTTGCTCAAAAGCAAAACAAAACCCATACGTGTAATTACGCTTAGAGCTTAATTACAGAACGTAACTTATTTACTACCATATTCCTATCATAATGTATTTTAAGAAATGTGTAGATTTGAATACCCACAAGTTGCATGCTCATTTTCAACTAGTAAATTATGGCCAGATGTATGCGAGCCAACCAGGACTGTGTCACTCCATCACACCCTTTGAAGAGCAGAGAAGGGACTCAAGTATGCCAGGTGGCTGTTTGTGCCTGCATATAAGAGAAGCTTGCTTGCAGTCAAACACAAGTCTGGAATAAAGTTCTCAGCGGGATGTTCTAGAGCTGCAGTGAGGAGCTTTAATGTGCTGCAGAGAGAAGACATTGCTGTGCTACAGAGAGGGAAATAGCTGACCTTACGGGAAAGTACATTCATTGATTTAAATGTATGTTTTTTTAATAGCGTTGGAGCCTTATGTAAAGTTGGATTCAATTTACACTTAAAATGTAAGTGTAAACTGCACCCTTTTAAATTATATAGTTTACTCTGTATTCATAGTCACATGTATCGTAAGTGAATAAAACACTGATTCATGAAGCAGAGCAAGTCCGTTACTTTCCGCAGCTTGCGGTAAATTGCTCTGCGCATGCTCACAAACGGACTATAGGCCAGTGAATGCAAGTGCATGCAATTCATCTTCGAATGCAAAGGAAACTTCCGACTGCCTGCGATTTCAAGGGCGGACTGGGGGAAGGAAGGCGTATATGCACGTAGGTGATGTACAGTAAGCGCGTGCCATCCATCCAATTCAAGGTCTGGGCATTTCTCAGGTACAGAGCCGGATTAACAATAGGGCTAAAGGGGCTACAGCCCTGGGGCCTCAGGCAGCTGGGGGGGCCCGCTGGCATTCATCAGGTCAGGGGCGTCCCAGCTCCCGACTCTGTCTGTCACCTGTTCAAGGAGAATGACAGGCAGCTAACAGCAAATGTTATGCTGTTAGCTGCCTGCTGTCATTGTAGGACTTACGCGGTGCGCAGTAATCTCCTTACTGAGGAGATCTCGTGAGAGTGAGACTGAGTCATAGTCTGACAATGAGACTATGAGTAGTGAGACTATGAGTCGAAGTCTCACTCTCACGAGATCTCCTCAGTAAGGAGATTACTGCAAGATGTGTAAGTGCTACAGGGAGTGGAACAACGGAAGGAGGTAAGTTCATGTGGGGCGGGGGGGTGAGGGTTGGCGGCTCATGGCTGGGGGGGCCTCACAGTACCCTTAGCCCGGGGGCCTCCCTTTCCTTAATTCTGCCCTGCTCAGGTATGTGATCTTTTAACAGTATCACTTGCACCAGCTACAGGGCCAGTGTAAATGCCAAGTGATAGTGATGATGGTCATGTATGTATGCCAGAACATGAGTTTGCAATTAAGAGCAACTGTGAAAATTTATTTTATGTACAGTAGGCATTAATAACATCATAATAAGTGTATTTAATGTAAAAAGAAAAAGTTTTTTCAAAGTATTTTTATTAATGATTTTACTAACAGGCATTAATGTATTTAATTTTTTTTTATATATATCTGTGCGTTGTGATGGACTTTATATATACTGATGCATTGTGCATATTCTGCAGTGTGTTGTGTCTGTTTGCATACGGCAAGTGCCGTATAAGCGTACTTATACCCATATTAAACTAGAAACGTTTCTTCAGCTCCGCTTGTACTTGAATACGGGATTATTTTCATGCAATTTTCATCCAATTAAATTAATAAAACTGTGTTCCTTAATGAATCAGGCCCAAAATGTGTACATTTTAGTAAAATACACTTACAGCGTAGGATATGCTTTAAACATATCATATGTTACGGGTCATAAGCCTGATAAATGAATCCTTTTTTACTAGCTCCCTTCATCACCAAACCTCAGAGCATCGTATATCCCCTAGTGAAAAATATTATGGCAGAACCGCTGAGTGGTCATTGTGGGAGCTTCTAACAGAGCTAGTCTCGAGGCGTCAACTATGTTTTTTATTTTACAGAGACCATTTTACATCAAGATGTAGGGGAGTTTTTATGTCAGTTAAAGTATTTTGAATATAAGTGTCAGTGTTTTATTTACATTTTTCTCTGACGCACAATAGGTCCCAAATACCCAGTTGCCAGCATGCCCTGGCAGCCATGGGTATGCTAGCACTTTTAATACTATGAGGGCATTCATGGGGGCCTGTGCATGGTGGAACCTGTAGTGCACCACAGATAACATGCCAATTTAACTCTTTATTTTCAATTATTAACAAACACCTGCTGTAGAGAATAGCCCTAGTTCTATTCAGCATGTGGCAAATTAATCTTGGGGGGTGCAATATTATTTTTTTTTGCTGTCTGATCCTCCTATGGAATTCAGACTGCTGACCGGCTTAGGGCTGATTTTCACTAGGACAGGACCCCACACTGTGGGTATCCCTATTACAGCGCTGGTTGGCATAGTCTAGTGGTGGTTTTGGCAATTTCTAGGATATCCCATGCTTTTCCCCCCGTGATTGTGCTAGTACCAGCCTAGGCTGGCAGCATTGGGTCTGGTTTATCTTTTCGTGTGGAGGGGGGTACTGCTAACCACTTATTTTTTTTTACAGGGATTGCATGTTCTGCCCTGACGATCAGCAGCAGCACAGAACTTGCACCAGGGGGAAGCAGCTGCAACAGATATTCCACCTGGAGGCATATCTGCAGCTGCTCCCTTCTCTGACGTAGTGTGTAAGGAGTGTTAGCACACCCTCCCAGTACTTGGGCTATGCCAGCCTGCCCCTACCTTTACCTCTCTACATGTAACAATCCCTTCTACTGCGCTTGCACAGTAAGGAAAAGCACATTTCGTACACTTCCATATCGAACAACATGAACCCCTCTATGTTTATATATTTGAGCATGACATTAAAAATAAATGTGTTGGTTGTGTATTTTATTATTATAGCTGCATATGTAATGAAACATGTATATTGTTCTTTGTGTTAGCTGCACAGTTTATTAACTATAGGCATGGTTGCTTGAATTACCTGCACTTTCAGATATGGATGTCACGTTCCATTGTTTCACTCACCAAGTAGCCGGCCGCTGTAAAGTCCAAGAGTAAAAATGAAGATGGAATACATGGGACTTGATCTCAGGCCTTGGGAACAGTGGTGAGGTTTGGTGAACCATAACAACAGCTGTTTACCTCAGCTATTATTCTAGAGAGCTTGTACCTTATCAATTTGCCTGTTTGAGCTGTTCAGCCCACAGCTCACTTTCTGTCTCTAACCAATACTTTACATTCTGGGGTATATAAACCTAGTGGAAAATTGCACTAAAGCCAGATTATTGCGCTTATCACCTGTCATCCATTGTTTCTCTGAACTCTGATCCTTGTGTATGACCTCGGCTCTCCCTGACTACCAGCTCAATGATATCTATACCATTCCTCGCATAATGGCCAGTACCTCCAATGATTATCTCATTCTGTAGGTACTATAGGAACTAAGCACCCAGATGTCCACCAAGCCGCTCCAACTTAATAATCTTCAGGCTGAAAGGACCAGTACCATGCTATAAGTCTAGATGCCATCTCCACCCACTGCGTCCATACTTTGTTCTATTCTAGATCTAGGACAGTTGGAATATGTCAACAGGAAATGCAACCAATACTGCCAATTCCTGGTTTAATGCAGACTGATTTTATTTCAATTATGGCCTCACACATACTTCACTGACCCTTTAAAAGTGGGGATGATTCTGACACTGCTTAAAAGACATGCCCTCGATTGTGTCACCCCATACTTAGAATGCGGAGATTCTGTCTTGAATGATTCAGTCATTGACTATTGTTCTGGATCCTGATTCTGTCTGCAGAACTTGTCTGGCTTCTGACCTTTGACTTCCCCTGACTCCTCTTTAGACCTTGATTCAGTACCATATTCCCGTCTGGCTTTGGCCTCGGATTGTCTGACCTCTCTATTTCATCTACCTACTTCACCAGTGACTGACTTTGAGAACCGCAACCTGCGCATCCCACGCAGCAAAGTCCATTCCTCCTTGTGGGGGTATCTGGTGAACATGGGAGGCGCGTTAAAATCTGTGCCTATTACCTTAGTTGTGCAAATTACTGGCAAGTAGCTACCATCTCTCACCTGGCAACAGGACAGATGGGAATTGTTCTTTGCCTGCATCAACTTTCATGCTATTTATCAACCTGGTTCTTGCAAAAGAACCAGGTTGATAAATGAAAACTGGTGCTATCTCCACTCAATTTGTAGCTTCCTCAACATAATTTTCATCCAAAGAGACCATTCTACTTGATCAGAGCTTCCATGAGGCAATCAATTTCCCAGTGTTCCTTATCAAAGTGGCAACAGCCAGGGATGACAAATGTCCATGTCCCTGAAAAAAGTACCCAGAATTTTGATTGAGGAGATGATTGATTAACCTATTAATCGAGACTTGTGATTCCAACACCTTATCTCCAAAAAGAGATCCTACATCCTCATCACAACATGCCCAGCAGGTCATTTGGGAATTTACAATACACTTGAACAAATCCAGCGACTTTTCTGGTGGTTTTCTAATATGTAGTCCCTTGTCTTACATGTGCCCAAATAAATTTCTGTTGTAATCACTAAATGTTCCTTTTGGGCACTGGCATTCCATCTCAATGGACTTTATTACTGAATTGCCTAAATATGAGTTGTGGACACAACAAACAGGCACATTTTGTGCCCCTTTTACAACTACCCACTGCTTCACAAACTGCCCAAGTATGTCTAAAAGAGATCTCCTGCATACATGGATGTCGAGAGAACATTGACTCCGAACAGGGAGTCAAGTTCACATCTAAGTTTTGGAGGACCTTCTGTAAATCTTTGGGTACCACTCTTTATTTATCTTCTACTTACAATCCTTACTCTGTCCATGGGCTTCTCTAACCGACACTCTGGCTACGGACATACGTGGCTACATCTGTGATCCTGCTCATTTATCCCTACACCACTACTTGCCATTGGATTCTTTACTCCAATTCTTTAAGGCCCAAACTTCAGCTGCATCCAGGGAGTTCCTGACAATGGGTTTGTGTTTTGGTGATGCGTATGGGCTCTTTTAGGGTGAGTAACTAAAATTAGATCCCTAAAGTCAGGTTAACCCCTGAAGTAAGTGTTTACATCTTGAAATCCAGGGACGGACTTAGACTTTTTCTTGGGGGATATTTATCATAACCACGCCCCTCCTAAACTCTTATTGGTTGGCCCCAGTTGGCCCTGCCCCCTCCGTCACTTTGATTGGTTCTCTTGACTGCAATTTAAAGGCATTTGGAGTGCAGTTAGGGTAGGCGATTGCTCTGATCGCTCCCCCCCCCCCCCCCCATCCTCAGGATCTTGGGATCCTCTACTGCTTAAATCCGTTATAACAGTATATACCTAAACACATAACATTTTATTTTTGAGCATAAAGTAATTATTAATAATAATAGACCTTTGATTTTTAACAATAATAAAAGTAGAAAATCACATGTGCCCTGATGCACCCAGATAAATGAATATGTAGAAATTGATTTCAATAAAAATTTCACCGATGTGAGCAACCCAAACAAACAAGGGATTACTTTTATGGACTAAGCAAACTTTATATCACAATGAATTAAACAGTGGGTGCCTGTAAAAGAGTTTCTTACTTAAAATGCTTTCATTATTGGCACTTGTTTATTTATGATTTGCTTATATCAGTACATTATGCTGCTAACCTGCTGCATGTCCCTGATGGTGCATATAGGTGGTGCTATATATGCAGGAAGAGAGTCTTCACTTAATACAACGCTAATTCTCAATACTTGTGAGATCAGAAAAGGAAAGTGATGTCATGCTAATCTCAATGAAATAAACATATTTATATATATGAGTCACATTCTTTTACCCCTTTTTATCCTTGCTTTGCACTGGAAATCCAAATATTTGTAGGTTTATCTTTTGTTTTAAAGTAAGCATTGATGATATCATATTCAGGGTATCACCTAGAGTGCTTAATTGTGTAATCTATCCTCCTGTGTATAGCACTGCTGATCCCTTGTAACAACTTATAGATAGCAGATAATAATAATAATCTAAATAAATGAGGGAGCAAAGAGCACAGGTATGTTGCAGCATTTTATTACACCATAAGGTGCAAAAAGAACACGCACTTGATCAAACGGTAATATCTACCTTGTACAAACATAGGTAGACATCCTCTCTGAATTATATTCAGGAGTGTTCACGCAGCTCAGAACATATGTTGTCTGAGGTGTTGATGAAGTACTGTGAAAGCTTCACCACCATCTGGGACAAGTGACTGATAAAAGCATCAAAATGACTAATAGAGTATGAGCCAATATAATATGAGGCAACATTATAATTAATGTTATCTGGGAGGGTTATTTCATTTTGTATAATTTAGCTTACCTAAGTGGCATTTTTTTACATATGTGCAAAATCATGTAAATTGCATTCTTAGTTATGTCAGTATGCATTAGGAATTCTTGTTCTCATAGTACATAGTATCATTACGGTATGAGCATGGTTCTCACTCCTAGGGGCATATTCAAATGTTTATTTTCCGTGCCGCGGAAAAACTATTACCACTAATACGGTAATAGTTAGCTGGATTCAAATCCAGCGAGAAAATTACTGTATTAACGTTTTTTCCGCACATTAATACCGAAATAACGGTAATCGTGCGCGGATCGCAGCACGGGCAGCACGGTGGCATAGTGGTTAGCACTTCTGCCTCACAGCGCTGGGGTCATGAGTTCAATTCCCGACCGTGACCTTATCTGTGTGGAGTTTGTATGTTCTCCCCGTGTTTGCGTGGGTTTCCTCCGGGTGCTCCGGTTTCCTCCCACACTAAAAAAACATACTAGTAGGTTAATTGGCTGGTTTCAAAAATTGACCCTAGTCTGTGTGTGTGTGTGTGTGTGTGTGTGTGTGTGTGTGTGTGTGTGTGTCTTAGGGAATTTAGACTGTAAGCTCCAATGGAGCAGGAACTGATGTGAATGAGTTCTCTCTGCAGCACTGCGGAATCAGTGGCGCTATATGAATAAATGGTGATGATGATGGTGATGACCACGAGATTCTCTGCGTTTCCGTCGAGAAATTAATATGCCCCCTATTCTCTTATGTTTTTGTAACTATTTAAATCATATAATTGTTATAATGCCTTGAATGTATTATTTACTCTGTACAGTATTTTGGAAGATGCTGTCACTTTACAGATACATAATAAGATGATCTTGTTGATGTTCATATATCACTGCTACACAATTCATAGTCCCACAGGAATGGAAAACAAATAAAAATAATATAAAAGTAATGAAACACAAATATATGCATAGCTAAATAAAAAATGGCAGCACAGTGGCTTAGTGGCTAGCACTTCTGCCTCACAGCACTGGGGTCATGAGTTTGATTCCCAACCATGGCCTTATCTGTGTGGAGTTTGTATGTTCTCCCGTGTTTGCGTGGGTTTCCTCCGGGTGCTCCAGTTTCCTCCCACAGTCCAAAAATATACTAGTAGTTACCTGGCTGCTGTTAAATTCACCTTAGTCTCTGTGTGTGTGTGTGTGTGTGTGTGTAAGTTAGGGAATTTAGACTGTAAGCTCCAATGGGACAGGGACCGATGTGCAGCGCTGCGGAATTAGTGGCGTTATATAAATAACTGATGATGATGATGATACATGTGCAACTGCAGTACCACTTTTGGCCAACAAGTGGCCTATTCTTCAGAGTCTTGTAAGATACTAGTAGTGAGCAAACAATTTGGAGAAAGACAAGGATACTGCAGAACTGTACATTTACTTTTTGTATTTGACATTACTTACTTGTGTTTTATTACATATAGTCACTCAAGGGACCAGGAAAAATTGATGTAAAATATGGGTAAGTATAATATGAGAAAAAAAGTCTTAAATCACCCCAAACGTCAAGCAAAATAAGGAAATGAACACACACAAGGCAAATAGTGAGTGGCCACAGTGATTAATTGTATAAAATAATGTATTTAAGCAAGTTACTTGTATACCTGTGGTGGGCTTTCCATTAAAAACATATCTGAAAAAACTAATTTGAAATTCTACTAATGTATACAGATATACCCAGTCTTATATACTGTATAGACACATATTATGCCTAGCTAAGTCACTGACTTCTGTACTGTATGGAACTCTTGCAGTAATGTCAAACAATAAAATAAAATACAGTACAGCAATATAACAATATAAAATACTGTATCTGAAAACATGTTGTCAAATAAGTGAAAATGTTATGTAAAATGATGGAATCCCCCAAAAAAGTATAAAAAGTCCAGGGGGTATATTTACTAAATTGCGGGTTTGAAAAAATGTAGATGTTGCCTATAGCAACCAATAATATTCTAGCTGTCATTTTGTAGAATGTACTAAATAAATGGTAACTAGAATGTGATTGATAGGCATCATCTCCACTTTTTGAAAATCCGCAGTTTAGTAAATATACCACCAGGAACGTAAAAGGAGGATTTGGCTGTATGGGGCATATTCAGTTAGCCGCAGAGTACCTCCAGGACAGTCGTGAGGGCACTCCTCGGTGATGTAACATTGTGGATGTGTCTTCGACCCCCCCCTCCCCCCCATAGGAGTGCAAGGAGAAATACGCGATCTTGAGGTGCCATAGTACTGGAAAACGTGTCCCTATATGTTATGCATATATAACGATTACAACTCAACAATTTTTGTTTGATAAATTGCAGAGGCTGAATCCCCATCATGAAAGCCCTGAACTTGTCCCAACATTATAATGATTACTACATACTTACCAACTCCGGGAGAGGGGGCGTGACTGGAGGGCGGGAGGGGGCGGGATGAGGCCAATCGCGTCATTTTGGCCCCGCCCCCCGCGAACACGTAATTTGCATCGCGGGGGCGGGGCCAAAATGACGCAATTGGCCTCGTCCCGCCTCTCCCGCCCTCCAAAATGGCGTGATTCACCGACAATCGGGGCAAATGACGCGATTCTCGGTGTGAGATTGGGATGCGGGAGAAATGCCATCTCCCCCGGGAGCCCGGGAGACTGACCCGAATTTCGGGAGTCTCCCGGACTTTCCGGGAGAGTTGGCATGTATGGATTACTATGATATTATTATAATTATATTTGTATCCACGATATATCCTAAAAATCTCATATATTTATATTAATAAGGGCTGTATTTTGCATAATAAAATAGTTCACATTGTAGCCTAATACTTTATGGAGTTTATTATTGCTATTTACCATTTTGGCTGTACTATAGTGATATACTGATGATAACAAGACTGTGGCTGTGTCATTTTTACACTACGTCAACATTAGATATATGAAACAGTTTTGTGTGCATCAGAAGGTTATTTGTCTGGGTTGTTTGATCTGATGTTAGGTTTATTGGTGTACAGAGATATCAAGCAAAGTTCATTGTTTCTTACGGGGCCCCTCAAAGGCTGAAAGTGATGAGACCTATCTGAAATCCAGGGGACTTGTTCTTCTGCAGCTGTTAATCAATTCAGGAGAGTGGAAGGGGAGAGGGAAGAGAGGTCATAGCTTTTTATTCGAAGATCAAAGAAGTTCCTGAGGTTGAATAGCCAATGTTTACATAATCACAACAAAAGCCTGCAGCCATCACACCACCTCTCCAGCAACTAAGGCTATTGTCCCCCGGACAATCATTCATTAGACAAGGGACCCACAGAGCAGCATCTACTGCTGTTGAGGATTGAAAGTGGGGAGTAAGATATGGTTGGGGGCTGGGTGTGTATGGCAGATGATACTCAGCCCCCTCTTTATTGTCCCAGACCTCTAATTTACTCAGCCATTGACCTCTGGGATGTGATTAAAAAAAAAGCAGATAGATGCTACTTTCCTGAACATCACATCAGGTTGATGGGTGATACTCAGAGTAAATGACCATCTGAGGGCACAGATGGATGTAGTTGCTTATTTTATTAAATTGAGTAATAAATAAAAAGTTAATTTGTAGGGTTGCATCTGACAACTGACATTCATTTTATATGTGTGCAGAGACAAGTGTATATGTAGAGAGAGAGAGAGAGAGAGATAAAAAATAAGAGAAGTCTACACACACACACACACACACACACACACACACACACACACACAAAAAGCTATTACTTCAATGTCTACTTATCACACTGAAAAAGTGAACCATCCTTTCAGCCCTTCCAACACATTTTTATAAGATGGATTACCCACTAAAAGGCATGCACTCATGCTGTGATATATGCCTGCCTTGGTTGATTGAACACATTCAGCATGTGGTCCTGGACAACTGTGATTCACAATGCATCTAAGAAGATGTACACTCTGAGTCTATATCTGCATTGATGACTACAGGATGTTAGTAACATTTGATATAATCTGCCAGTTTAATGTCGAGACATTTTGTGTCAAACTCTGGCTACAATATGAGTTAGTTTAGAAAAATTACTTTTATATACCAAAATTGTAATAAGGAATGATTTGAGATAAAGAGATAATTTACTAAACTGCGGGTTTGAAAAAGTAGAGATGTTAGAGATGTTGCTTATAGCAACCAATCAGATTATAGCTATCATTTATTTAGAACGTTCTACAAAATGACAGCTAGAATCTGATTGGTTGCTATAGGCAAAATCTCTACTTTTTCAAACCAGCAGCTTAGTAAATATACCCCAAGGTGTCATAAAGATTTCTAGTGTCTTACTGCAGTTTAAAAATGTAAACTTACTATGGAAAATGCTACTCCAGTGTATCAACATGGTCGCCAATTATGATGCTTTTTCTTGTAAATGCAGGCTCAGAGCACTCATCTGCCCGCAATCAAAAATTAGAGTTCAGGTAGCTGGACGAGATATGAAACTGAGCTATATGGGGTGGACATTGCACATCTGGGGTTACCTTTCGTGGAGGCCACCAGGTTAGTGGTGACCACAGAGCCATTTTTTGCATGAAATGTTGTAGATCAGATATTGGTCTATACCAGGGGTCGGCAACCTGGCTAATACTATGTGGCATTATATATACAGTATATCTAGTGTACCAGGGCTTGACTAGATTTTAGCTGGCACGCTAATGGAAAAAGTTTTCTGACTCCTGGTCTATACTTTCAATGGGATGCCTTTCTGTAATTTATTTAAGACATATAAGAAACTGAAGTGATCAGTATTTTAGGGGGAAACATTTAAAACAGGAAATACATTAATGGAGTGGCCCTAAGTTGATAGTAGACCAGGTTTTGAAATTTTATTTTTACTTTTTCCACTATGTGTATATTCATCTCAACCTGTGCTTAATACCATCACGGTGCCGAGAAAAATGATGTCAAATTTATTTTGGTGAACTCAAATAGTTATTCCCTGTTGAAACCTATAAATTGTCATTCCAGGGAATAACTTTTTTGGATTACCAACGTAAATTTCACATAATTTTTTTTTAGGAGACATAAGGGCTGTTTTTTGGTAGCATATTGGAGTAAATGTCCTTCTAAGCTCATTATATAGGCAAAATAAACAAAATTAGGAAAGATACACATTTTTGAAACTGTTACACAATTATTGCAACAAAATAATTTACCCAGTTAAGCCTCTTGTGTATACCAATACTAAATATATGTAGTTTGTTTAAAATTTTAAAAGTGATACAGCAGTAAAAACTAAATATATATGTTTATGTATTTTTTTACTGTTTTATTTATTTTTTACTTTTTTTTTCACTATTCCTTCTTTTTACATGGGTAGATCCTGGCTTGCTATACAAGGCTCTCCTCCAATGCCTAGGATTATGTTTGTGGCGTCACTGTGTGAAATCACAGGATTTCTACTTGAGAGGAGGAAACATCAAATAACATTCATTTTAAATGCTATGTGCTGCTATCAGAGTGTTGAGAACCAAATGAAACCCAGTTCCTGACACAGTCTCTACTTCCTCAAAAGAGGCTAAATAGTGTCTAAATAATAAATGTCAGGTATTAGCATAGAATTGGTAGGGGGCGCTCTTCACCATTTTACATGTCAGACAAGCAAGAATACTGCAAAGTATAAGACTATATATAACTCAAAATCATAATAACGTGATAAGATGATTAGATATGAGGAAATGTCTGAATTTTGATGAAACGTATGAATTATTTTAATAATGTTAAGATGTTGAACAATGTCTATATTATTCTGCTAGTTTTAGTTTGTCATTCATTGTTTATTAATGTAAACTATTATCAGTTTTGAGTTTAGAGTTCTGCGTAATGTGATATGATGCAAATGCATCTGGTGAAGTAAATATTAAACAGGGGTATAAAGGTAGCACAAGGCGAGTTTTCGCAAAGGTGGCTTTAGTCCTCATGTGTGTCGTCCTGTTTTTTATATTGGCAAAAAAAATAATAGCGTTACACTAGGAATCTTTATACAAAATAAGAAAAAGCATCACCAGCTCACACAAGCCTCTTCACATTATGCAGGACTTAACTTTACCATGAACTTAACCATGCTTTTAGATAAAGTATGAATTAAGATGCTTCTCACTATAATTTAATACAAAAGATAAGTAATACACAATTACATGAAACGAGCACCATCTCTTTAATTGGCATTATCAGAAGTAATAAAATAAATATTGAGAAAGCTGCACAAAGCTTCAGACAAAAGAAATTATAGGTTTTAAATTGCCCCCTTCTCCTCTATTTACAATTTATCCAATTGTCTGTAATCTGATACTTTCCAGTTCATTCAAAGGTCTATTGATCAGAAGCTTCTAAGATTGTAACTTCAAAGTGTCTGCAGGAAGTTACAGACAATTTTCAAGCAGTGTGGCTGGGCTTCATGCAGCAAAGTAGGGAAGTCATTCTTACCTATTAACATAGTTCCGTCTGTCACACATTATCTCCACCAAACACTGTTGTGTTACACATCAATAGAAATTACAGACAACTGAAAAATGGGCTCTTAAATTGGGTTTAGTCTAAATCAGGAATTCTCTATTTGTGCAAATGTATCTCCAGGGGTCAGACAGATGCAAGGTTTTGTTTTTGTGTTTTAACAGAAAAGTTAAATTAAGAATTTTAGTTTAATGTATTAGAATCAGTTAAAACTAATAATATTAAAAGACATTAAAAATATCTTGGTAAACATTTATACCTACCATACTTTTCAACTTTGGCAATTTGTCTTTGTCTTCCGGGAGTTCCAGGCAGGGCAGCCTTCAGAAATAATCATGCCCAGTATGGGCCCCCTGTGACAACCAGATCACATGATCGCAGGGGGAATTAATCCTCCACCCCTGCGATCGCATCCTGGTGCCTGGCTGTTACGGTGACAGGCAGGCTGAAGACACAGTACCAGCGGTGGGCTCCCAGGTAAGTATATGTTGCGCTGTAGTACTGGGCCCCCTGGTGAGCTCGGGCCCGGTACAACAGTACCCCCCGTACCCCCCTGATGGCGGCCCTGGGTCCAGGGGGCAGTTGGGTGTATGGTGGCGGGGCTCAGTGAATTGCGTCTTTTGCACCCTGCCCCCCTAAACTGTCATAACCATTTTTGGCCTATATCAGCAGGGGGTGAGCCCAGGATGACGCGTGAAGTGTGTCCTAAGCGCCGTCCCCACTGCTTGACTAACTCCAGGAGGTTGCCCTGCTCTCCTGGGAATCCGTGAGGACTCCCAGAAATTCGGGAGTCTCCCGGATATTCCGGGAGAGTTGGCAGCTATGATTTATACACAGTAGGAGGTACTGAAAATAAACTTAAATACATTAGGCGGTATGTAGTGTAAAATGCATATGATTATATGGGTGTTTGTATACATATGACTGTAAGGGGCATATTCAATTGTCCGCGGGATTGCCGAAAATCCTGCGGACCACGCAGGATTACCGTTATTATGGTAATCCTGCACGGGAAAATCCATTAATACAGTGATTTACTCGCTGGATTTCAGATCGCAGCTCGGGGAACTGCGAGCTGAAATCCAGCGAGAGATTACCGTATTAACGGTAATATTTTTTGAGCGCTCGAACTTTGGGACAATTGAATATGCCCCTTAGAGTGTATGTGATAGTAAAAGAAAACAGAAACCCAGGTGAAATTACAGAGCTTATCCTTGAAAAAATCTTTTGGTTTAAGCAACACTCACAAGATAAGGGGTAAAA
This sequence comes from Mixophyes fleayi, assembly GCF_038048845.1. NCBI lineage: Eukaryota > Metazoa > Chordata > Amphibia > Anura > Limnodynastidae > Mixophyes > Mixophyes fleayi. Next base: position 35,446,469 of record NC_134412.1, on the reverse strand, counting down.
ATCCATCGTACCCAAGATCCATAGTCCCAGAGGCTGCTCCATGCAGTATTTCTCTCGGGAGCTTCGTGGTTCACTTCACAGTACTGGCTGAAATTGTTGTTGTTTGATACTGTGTGGAGGGTGGTGGGTTTATAATCATAGAGGATATCAGAAGTGACAATCTCCATGATATCACAAGATGGCAGTTTCTCATTGGTCTTCTGCAGCTATTTAATAGTAAGGATCCAAAATAACTCCCACAGCTATCTGTGAGTGCAGCCTTAATACAGTGGGAAATAGAGCATTGTGCATTAAACATAGAGCAAGCAAAGGCAGCGTGCAGAACATTTCAGCAGCATATATGCAATAATACCAATAAATTATGCATATTACATAAAAGGCCTGGTATAGAACAAACATAAAGTGTAGTTCAGAACATACAAGAAGCGTAATACAAGGACTCACAAGTGGACAATCTAGATATCTATCTATGTGCTAGGCGAACTAAGATCTTTATAGTATTCTTTAGAGAAGGAAGGAAATGGGGGGCATGATAGAAATTGATAGAAACATGATAGAAACTTTCAAATATATCAAATGTTTTTACAAGGTACAGGAGGGAAACATTCTTCAAAGGAAGAGAAATATTAGAACACGAGGACATGCACTGACACTGGAGGGAAGTAGGTTCAGAGGAAATTTGAGGAAAAACTACTTGATAGAAAGGGTAGTGGATAAATGGAGTAGCCTCCCATCAGAGGTGATAGAGCATAATACAGAAGAGCAATTTATACATGCTTGGGATAGACATAAGGATATCCTTCCAAAGATAAAAGGACCATGTAGGGTTTAAGGTTACCTTAGGTCAACAAATGGGCAGACTAGATGGGCCAAGTAGTTCTTATCTGCCGTCAACTTCTATGTTTCTATGTTTAAACTATACACATCCATAGGACAGAATAGAAATGGTTTGAACTTAATTTTATTTCCATTATTCCTTATTTTATTTTTTTGTTACTTAGCATTTACTAATCAGAAATGTTCCCAGTAAAATAATGGACACAATTACTTATTTATTCACAATACCTAGGCCAGTATCATCCTAAAATACAGCCATGGTAAAATATAGTTTAAATGTATTGCTATTGCCTATTCTTTCAGTTTTGATGTCCTAGGTTATAAAGATTAATCACATCGAAGTGACATGATTACATCATTCTTGTCACCAATTTTGATCTCCTCTTTGGGATATCCCAGATGGAGTTCCTCTTACTGCCAGAGCGGGGTGGCCTGAATCATGTCATTAAGCTCAGCGCCTGCTGCTTATTGGTGCGATTTGTGCCTAATAGAGTGAGGTGGAGCCAGGATGGTGCAAATTGCTGTGAATATCGTTAAGTCTCGCCCCACCCATTTCAATAAGGAAGTGGCCAGGATGCAGGAGGTTGCACTGCTATCCTGGGTGTCTTGGAAAGCTCCTAGAATTTCGGCATTCTAGCAGACATTCTGTGAGAGTATGCAGCTATGGATTACAGCCCTTATTGCTAATGTTTATGCTGGATAATGGCAAACGTAACCTATAAAATATTGTTTGTAACAATTTAGATTATTTCTATTTAAGAAAGAAAAAATAATTAACTTCTACCCCACCTACCTCCTATCATCCATCTACAGTCTCAATGGGAGCAGCAGTCAGTACAACACAACAAAAGTTATAGAAACGTCATTTTCATAGTGTTGTTAAAAGCCGACTCTTAGCTCGACCTCTCTCTACCTTTGAAGTCCTCTGCTTACGCCAATCTTCAACAAAAGGTCTCATTTCTACCCTTTATTATGAACTTGCTAGTTCCATCTCGAATCTTAGAGGCCCGCATGAATTAGCCTGGGACCGGGACCTTGGTGAAGAGTTCATAGACAAGGAGTGGTCTGAGATATATGAGAATGCAGCCTCCAGTTCTATTTGTGTCAGAATTAAAGAGAACACCTATAAGGTGCTATACCTTTGGTACTATGTGCCTTTGTGTCTCCGTAAAATCCTTCCTGATTCGTCTGATCAGTGTTGATGATGATGATGTTGGCGGGGGTGCTCCCATGAGGGCACGTTCCTCCACATTTGGTGGTTGTGCCCAAGACTGTCAAGTTTCTAGATGGAGACTAAGGGCTAGATTTACTAAGCTGCGGGTTTGAAAAAGTGGGGAAGTTGCCTATAGCAACCAATCAGATTCTAGCTTTCATTTATTTAGTACATTCTACAAAATGACAGCTAGAATCTGATTGGTTGCTATAGGCAACATCCCCACTTTTTCAAACCCGCTGCTTAGCAAATCTAGCCCTAAGAGTTTGATCCACACAAATCTGCAGGTGGACATTCCCCTGGAGCCTAAATTCTTTCTTCTTCCCATAGGAGTTCCCTCGGCATCCCGCCATCAGAATAAACTAATTAGGCAAATTCTCTCGGCAGCTACTTGCCAAATAGCGGCAGATTGGCGGCAACAATCCCGTCCTTCTCTTCAGTCCGTAATCAATAGAGTTTGGCAGACCCAGCGGATGGAATTTATGACCAGTATTATCCGCTACTCCTCGAGAGCCTTCACCAGGGTCTGGGACCCGTGGCTATCTATGTTTCAGGTGTCTCCATCCTTCACATAACTCAGTACTATTAAAATCTTAGGTTTATTCCTTTTCCTTTCCAGAGCTTCTCCCACTCCTCACAATGGATCTAGTCACTATTCTCCCTTCCTTTTCTCCCTTCTTTTCCCTCTTCCTTTTCCTTGTCCCTCTCTTTTTCTCTCTCTCCTCTTTTTCTCTTCTCTCTCAAAAACTTTGGATCACTCCTTTTCCCTATATTCAAAATTCCAGTTGACGTGTGGTATTCATGATCTGCTCTGGGTGAAGACCTTGTGTGATTTTCTTGTTATTACCTACTCGTGTTTTCACGGTGTCAGCTGTAATCTCTTGTTCATGTGACTTTGTAAAAATAAAACTTTAAAAAAAAAAAAAAGTTATAGAAGATGTTCAAATTTAGTTGTGCAAAGTGGATAGAGCTATGTTTGAAAAATAATAGTGACTAAGTACTTGCTATCTCGGTTCTGCACAAGCCATCAAATCCCAAAATGATGCAGATTCAACAAGCTTAATAAGGTATAATTTCCAAAGCTATCATTTCTGCTAAGTGTGCATTTAGGGAAAGTGCTCTAGGATGGATCCTGCTTTTCTATCTGGTTAAAACTTTCTGTCTGGCTAAAACTTCCAACTTTGATGGCTGGTGGAGATAATATGGGATTTGGCAGTAGAATTATTTCAAACAATAAGTGTTCGTGACTGAGGTTGGGTACACACTACAGAAAATTTCTCCCGATGCAATGTAGCTAACGATTTTACCAACGATTGAAAAAAAACAAAAAACCTTGATTGTTGGAGCGTACACACTAATGTGATATTGGTCCAAATGGTCGTTTATCTTTATAAACCTGTAGTGTGTACCCAGACTAGGAATTTACAGTTTGCACAGTATAATAATGACTGCCATACATACACAGGCTCACAAGTCTTAGCACCTCATGTGATGGCAGATGGGATAGAAGGAGGATGGCACAGTGTAGATAGAGCTCAGAGGGGCATTCCAAAACCTCTCTGCCCACTACATCATGCTCCACGTGTCTGTGAATGCCATGGTAGTATAGAATCTTAAATCATTAATAGCAGCCTGAATAAAACAAACAAGTAAAAATGGTAAGTACCAACATTCTTCTTCTAACCTAGCATAGTGATTTATGTTAAATAAAAACATGACTTTTTCATGGGATGGCTGCTGTAACCAAAGTCATGTTTTCCATATTACTCATATTACTATGCCCAACTTGACCATTTTTGGCTTGCAATGGCCAATGGACTTTTACATAATGTTTGCCATTTATTTCTTGAATTGTGAACATTCTTGCTGCTTGTTTGTAAGGTTAAAGGTCATGGAGAACTAACAGCCATGGCACAGACTGGTATTGCATTACAGGTTCACTTAGCCTTTTATTAATTACACTTGCCTTCAAAGTATAATTTTTTGGGGTGCGAGGGGAGGGAGTTGGGACTAGATGGAGGCTATGGTGCGGCAGCTTGGTGTATGGTGACTGCATCTAGTTAAGTACTAGCAAGTATTCACACAATTGCAGCTGAGGTAGGTCTAGATGCAGAAGTATATAAACTTTCCAGGAGGCGTATATGTTGCAGGTGCTGGAGGATGGCTGCAACAAGACACAATGACGATGATGGCAATCAGCAGACTTAGCTGGTCACTTCTGATTGGATGTTTGCAGATTCACCTCCCCAGCTAATACTACTTTATTAAATTCCAAAGGGCACAAAGAAAAGAAAGAGAAACATGTGATGTTGGGGCACTCGGTGACTCTTGTTTTTACATCAATTAAAACTTTAAATTTTATTAAAGTCCATTTAAGAAGAAGGAAAAAGGAAACCCCTATGATTTCCTGAGTATAACCAGTTGCGAAAATAATTAAAAAGCCTTATTATGGGATTGTGATACAGTGTAATAAAAAAGTGTTTTAAAATGGTAGATAATCTACCTAGCCTCGATATGTTAATTAATACATTTTAATTACATTGAATAAGGTTGTAAATAGGTATTCATTCTAGCAATAAATATATTAATATACAAAAAGAGTCTCGTGATTATTTAAATTGTCTACCCATTCATGATCATCATCTATTTATATAGCGCCACCAATTCCGCAGTGCTGTACAGAGAACTCATTCACATCAGTCCCTGCCCCATTGGAGCTTACAAACTAAATCCCTTAACATACACAGAGAGAGAGAGAGAGAGAGAGAGAGAAAGAGAGAGAGACACACAGAGACTAAGGGCAATTTAATAGCAGCCAATTAACCTATCAGTATGTTTTTGGACTGTGGGAGGAAACCAGAGCACCCGGAGAAAACCCACGCAAACACAGGAAGAACATACAAACTCCACACAGATAAGGCCATTGTCAGGAATCGAACTCATGAGGCAGGAGTCAGAAGGTAGAAGTGCTAACCACTAAGCAACCGTGCTGCCCATGAAATTAGTCATAGATAATATATATGAATTATTGAGATAATATCCTAATGTATTTAATACACTTAATTTGAATCTTTCTTTCACAGAAAAGACAAATAATCTGCTAGTAACTAGCTACAGATAATAATCACTGCAATGACTTGCTATCCCTCAAAGCTGTGTTGCTAATATTATAAATCTTAAGATAGTTTGATTAATGTACAGTTACACTGATGTCAATAATCTGCAGTTCCGCTGCCGTTCACGGATGTATAGTGTATTTCTGGCTGCTTATAGTGCTATGAGCACCATGTCTTATCGCAACAGCTATGGTTTTTCGGAGGTTGCGCTATCTAGTCTACTCATGGCTGAGGGAGAATCGTTCCTCCTATATTCTAATTCAGGTCAGAATGTTCATTTGAATGTTAATTGGAGAACCCTTATTTAAGCATAGCGAGGCAAAACTTTGGTTTTACTTTATTAGTGTGTCTGTAATATTATATGAAGTCTCTTTCATTTATTTGTATTACTTATGGTAAATGTGGCTTTCACATTTACAGTACTACTAACCAGTGGTCCAAGTGAAAATTTAGAAGTGACAGTATGAAAATTTAGAAGTGGTGGTATGAAAAATGTAATGGAAATGTAAGTGAATGGAATTTAAACATTTTACAATGAAGGCAATGGGAGAAGTGGCAGTATGGCATACCACTGTATATACCCCCACTTCCACCACTGCTACTAACATTATCAAGCCACATCTCTACGTTTCCTCCACACTATACCTGCTCCTGTTTTAAACCTGGAACATAATCTAGTGTTAGATACACATAAATACACTTTTTTATTCATGCTTCTTTTCCTGATAATGTTCAGGGAACAAATGCATCCAACTCTACATGACCCCCCATTGTCCTCCAAGTCTGCAAAGGTGTGATTAAATCATGAAAGTTCTGTGTCAAGATTAGATGAAGCGGTTGATAGACATTCACATCTTTAATTATCATCTAAACTGCCAACATGTGCTGGCAATGTCATCATTTCAAGTGTTTGAGTCATCTACAAAACCACCACTTTGGTTGATGGAGAGTAATTTTCTTTTCTTCAAGCAAGTTGTCCTTTTCCTATAAAGTAACAGGAAGTCAATATAATGATTCCAAATACAACAATTAGAGGGAATAGACAGACTGACTAGTGATAGTGACAACTGCAGAAAGAAATGTGGTCTATTCATGCCACTCAGTGCACTGTAAAAACAGTGAAGTGCCAGTGTATTGCCTGGATATTTTAATGGCACAAATGATAAATGAGTAACTTTTTTCTTTTTGCACCAGTGTCAGAAATGTTTTTATGCCTAATGGGTTTTGAATTTAAGTATTGAATGATATCAAAAGAAAAGGGAATATGAAGATATGTACAAATAAGCTATCAAGTATTTGTGTGCTACATGAAAAAACAGACAGTATTTAACTTATGTGCAAAACAGAATACTAATTTGCACCCCTTGCATTGTAACATGGTTTTGTCCAGGAGACTGAAATAAGAAGTTTCTCAAGTTAAGATCCTTAATGAATCAGGCCCATGGTCATATTATACAATGAAGACAAACTGTACACAAAACTATTGGAATCTATTATATTGTGATAGGGCTAAGTAAGTAGAATGGAAATGTATGAGGTGTGCACAGAACAGAAGTGACAATGCAGATTGAAATAGTCATAAGCCAGGCCACTGATAAGTCATGTCAGAAGTCACAGTCACAAATACTAGCATACACTGAGGTTTTCTTCTTGAACAATCCTGGGAGAACAAGATAGACGTGTTATATTTGCTATTCCTTGTTGATTGGCTTCTTTATATTCAATTTACTATCATTGACCTGAATTTCAGAATTGGATCACTCAATACCCCTATCTCTAGTAACTTAGAAAAAGCAAAAAAAGTTCTATGACAGCCAGGGCCTGAAACAATATGATTTTGTTTCTAAATCATCAACTAAATATCCATGATGATTAAAATAAAAGGTTAGTATGGCAATTTCTTTTATGGCTGTTTTTCCTAAGGACAACAATACATGCAAGTGGTTTAAAGAATTGAAAAGCCAAATCATCAACAGCGGTTAAACTTGATTTCCTGAAATGTTGGTTCCAGCTGGAATTTAGATGAAGAGTATACCAAAATGTTTGTGGTGTGGTCCCATAAGGCTAAGATATAGATGGGACTTCTATGCTTTTACTGTAACTATAATTAGGATTTATCTGGACATATCTGTTATGCTGTCACTACAGCAAAGTTATTGGCACAATTGCTGTACCACAAAGAGACTAGGGGCTAGATTTACTAAGCTGCGGGTTTGAAAAAGCGGGGATGTTGCCTATAGCAACCAATCAGATTCTAGCTATCATTTTGTAGAAGGTACTAGATAAATGAAAGCTAGAATCTAATTGGTTGCTATAGGCAACATCTCCACTTTTTCAAACCCGCAGCTTAGTAAATCTAGCCCTAGGACATCAAGTCTACATCTATTTAATCTATTACATACATTTACTATAATGATCTATATATATCCATAACTGTATCTCATTGCACTTCCTGTTTCCTTTCATTTGTTTAAGTTTCAGCAAAACAATGGTCACCTAGTTTATATGTAACCGTTAATTGCTTCTCGGCCTTTTGGCTAAGATCAAGTTTAGTATCGTTATACTACAGTCCTTGTAAGGACCAGCTAACTTGCTATTAACATTCTGCAGCCAATCCTGAGGAAGCAAGAAGACTGAGGAAGAACGACTTCAGGGGAGAATAAAGCTCTGCAGCATCTGACTGACGGAAAAATATACACTTTTCTGCCCAGTGAGAAGGAAATCTATGCCCACCAAGAAACAACCTTCTTCCAGAACAACCTTCAAACCCCTTCTGAATCTTAGAATGAAGCCAAGATGATGGCTTCAGGTGGTCCAGCTCCAGTCTCCCTCCCTTACTTGTTCTTAGGAGCAGGGGTGAAGATGCCTATAGGTCTCCCCAATTCTAAAACTTCAAACTCTACTTACACTCCAGCAAAAGGCCATGGGAAGCCCACCAGGCCCGTTCTAAGGATCCCTAGACGTGGAGTCCTGGATTAGGCAGACAGTGACCCTGAAGATGAAAATATGATGGCAGAGACGTTCAGGACGAAAACGATCCTCAGCAGGGATTCTCAAAAGCTGACACACTCTCAGTATAGAGCTACCTAAAAGGGATATTCTACATCACATTACTGGGAAGCAGTCTAAACTACTACTGAATCCCCTTTCTCACACTTTGTAGGCAACTGTCCTATTGAAAGAGAGTAGAGGCAGGTGCCATTTCAATGCGGAACCCACATAATCTGGCAAGAACATTAATACTTTTCTGAGCCAGTTGTGCACTGTGGTCATGGACCCCTCCAAGATCCTGGATGGAAATGGCTTTTGGCGTGGCAAGTAGCCCGTCATTGTCAGACTGAGAAAGGTAGATAAGAATACAGACAGTCTCCAGCACCTGCCACAGAGTTTCTCCCTGGGCAGATCTGCAAGAATCCTCTACTATGCTGATCAACTATGGAACTGTAGGAACTGCAATGGGGCAGATCCTATGTGAAAGAACTGCAAGGTCTCAGTTGGCAGGAATTGATAACTGCAGGGACAGAAGACCAAGGACTTCTCCTACCCAATGACTTGCAACTTTTATGTTCTGGCAATCAACATCTACAGGGACTGCCCCCAGAGGCCAAGAACCTATGCCACAGCAGAAGTGGACTGCCTGAAGGTGAACCAGCTCCTACCATATGGCCCAAGCCAGCCCAGAGGAAACAGAAGCAGCAGCACCAGAAAGGTAAGAAACCTTCAAAACCCCCACCCTCCCTTCCTGCCTTCTCCCCTTACCCCATCCTCCCCTCCTCATCACCTATTGTGTCAGTGAGATGAGACTAGTATTGCCAGGAAGGAGAAGGCGGCCAACATGAGACTCATCAGAGACTACTAGGGCAACCTCTACACCCAAAAGACAACTGTCAAAGAAGCAGCTAATAAATTCCTGTCAGGCATCACTAACACTATTGATCCTGCGGGTAAAGCAGCCATGGACACTTCTCTGGCGTTGGAGCAACTGCAATCTGCTACCCAATCCTTTAGGTCGGGTAGGACCTCAGGCAGTGATGGTTTCCCAGTGGAGTTCTATGTGGGACCTCATTGGCCCAGACCTGTTAGAGATGTATGAGGAGATAGTGGTGGAGGGTAGAATGCCTATGTTGCTGATGGAGGAAATGATGATGATCCTGTATAATTGGAAGGGGGAGAGATGTGGCCTTAAACATTGGTCGCCCATCTCACCCCTAAACTTGGAATACAAGATGAGGTACTAGCCAACTGGCTAAGGGCTGTCATCAGATAGTTCACCTGTACCAGACCTGTGGCATACTTGGCTGCAGGATTGCAGATAGCATTGCCCTAATCAGGGACACAGTCTATTACATCAAGGACTGCCGCATACATGCGACTCTGGTCAGCCTTGATCAAGAGAAAGCCTTTAATCGTGTTTCACATGAGTTTATGTGTAGGGCAGTGCTGAGATTTGGTTTGGGAGAAATGTTTTGTTCATATGGTAAAATTATGTACCTTTACATTTACAGCTCAGTGTTGGTGAAAGACTGTAAGACTGAGCCCTTCCCAGTTCTGTTTTGTTACATACAAGGCTGCCCTCCTTCACCTCTTCTTTTTGTTTGCTGTAAAGAGTGCTTTACAATATGCCTCAGACAGTATACAGAGATCAGAGGGATCACCGCACTAGAACCCAACTGCGAGATCAGCTCTAAAGAGAAAAAAAACCTGCTGATGTTATCGACCAAATTCTCTGCTGTCCCCTACCTGGTGCCATATTTAAGGGTTTTATCAACTACCCTATTTTTTTGACAAGAGGCCAAGCACTCGCTCTACATGGACGATGACACAGTCTTCTGTACAGATCACTTTTCTCTGTCAACACTTGTCCAGACCTGCGAGAAATTTGGCCGACCTTCAGGGGTAAAGGTCAACTGGAGGAAGTCAAAGGCAATGCTCTATGGGCTATGGCATCTGTCATTCCCCTTCACAATCAAGTAAGACTTCATCAAGATTCTGGGAGTCTGAATTGGTGGAAAGGAAATGGCCTTGAAGTGTTGGGAGGAGAGACTGGCAACTGTTAAACCGACAATTGGACTGTGGAGCCTCAGAGACCTTACCTTTGAAGGGAAAGCACTGGTGCTATGCAATAAGATCCTTTCTGTTCAGTGTGGCATCTGCTTGCTGCCATCTGCAAGTCCATCACAAAGACAGTCTTCCACTGCAACTGGAGCACCAAAATGGACAGAGTAAATTGGTCAGTTATGGACAAGGAGATCCTTCAAGGTGGGAAAAGGATATCTAATATCCCCACCATGCTGTGAGCCTTTTTTTTTGTAACTGTATCCACAGCGCTCTGTTTGAAATAAAATACAGCACTACTGGTAACTCCATGCCTCACCTTTTCCTCTTACCTCTTTGGAAGGGCCTTGACTTGTTCAAGTGGGATAGCTCCTTCCCTTTCACTCCCTGGATTTAACTGGATGTTGGACAATTTGTGAGGGACCACCACTTGGAGGGAGTTAAACCAGACTTGTGGAAGCCTAAAACTATCCACAAGCTTATCAGGGCTAAGGACACAATGGAGTCAATTCCAGGGTTTGTTTTAGCCACACCAACTACTGTTTGGGAGAACAGTGGCCTCTAATAGGCTGACAAATAGACATAATGACTTTGGCATGGTTGGTTACCCAGGGGGTTTGCCTCTCAGTTTATTCATGCACTCCTGGAACCTGTACAGATAGACCCACTACCCATGGTGCATTGTCAGCAAGGAAACATTGAAGCATATCTTCTGGGATTGCTCCTATGCACAGGCACTGTTGGATGCCCTGGTACATGAACTCAGAGACAGTGTGCCCAGGAATTGCCTTTCATACCGCTCAGTCTAATATGGACTAGTTCCTGGCACGCACACTTATGGCGAAATCCAGGAGGCCTTATCCTAACTGTTTGGACGCTTTATGACTCGCCAGAAATTGCCTCATATTGAACAGGGAGAAGATGTCTATCCATGACTGTCGCAGGTTGATCCACAGCCTGCTAAAAGACTATTCCACCATGGATAGTCCTGAGGAAGAAGAAGAGGACTAGACACTCCTCCTTCTCCCCCAACTGCCTCCTGTGTCTGTTTTTCAAAAAGCTTGCATTTGCTTAAAGTGAAGACGCATTGAGGGCAAAAGTAATGAGTATGGGAGACAACATACAAGACTAAAGGGGTCGCTAATTTTCAAATATAAAGATGGAATAAAAGACTAGATTGCCTCAAGCACATAAAACAGATCACAGTAAGTGGTAAATGATGGTAATTATGGTAGATGGTAAATCATTATGTAGTCAGACAGTTAGTATATGTGGCTAAAAATGAATCTAACTGAAAACGATTGGAGTTTTTTCAGGGTATTCTGTAAATTCAGTTTGCAGATGACGGCTACCTTTCTGTATATGGTCATTTGCCAATCTCCTTAATAGGCTCCCATGTCATTGAACTTGATCTATCCATTGGTAGCCAGAATTAGCCTTTTCACAAAATTGTAAACTTTCATGAGCAGGGCCCACTCTCCTATCTTCTTCTCCACTCTCAACTCATCCATATTTGTGTCCTTGTATTATTCATCTTAGGTTATGTACTTTGCTTTATGTTTGCTTAGTACCTTGCCTATTATGTTTAACATATTAAGCTTAACATTTTTTGGCATTACTGTATTTATACTTGTTGAAGTTTCTGCATTTTCCTGTTGCTTGTTTGTCTATTATGTGTTATGTACTGTGCTCTATTTCCCCACTATATGGTCCTGCAGAGTCCTGTGCATAAAAATAATAGTAGAGCTCCACATAGGACTATATTCTGCCAACTAGGCCAACCCCTTTCCTGACTCAAAGGTGTAAAATGAGTAATTGAAAACACACATCAAAGCCTGTCCATTCAGATCAGCCTCCTTGTAAGAAACCTGGGCATGGCCTGTGGCTACATTTCAAAATCCTAACCACTGTAGGCCATTGCTTATCCATCATAGGATATCTGCTAACTAACTTTAGACTCCTTTGTTTATGCTGGTTGGCATCTATACTCATTGTCTGTCTGTCTAGCCAGTATCTCCTGTTCTTCTTAACACACATCCACCCTTTTATTCATTTACTTTGTGCCTGGTTTAGTTGGCATGCCTTTGATCTCTCCCAATTAAAGGGTTATTATTAGTGCTGCTCTCTCCAACAGAGGCTACGCTGTAAATAGGGATTTGTAATGCGACTGGGGAAACCGCCAGGCAAAAAGTTTGGGGGCAGGAGAAGACTGGAAGTCAGATCTTGTTCAGTGAACAAATTGAAAGTATTGAGCAACTTTTGAACCTGCCTATACATGGAATCTACAAGGGTCACCCTCAAAAAGTATATGGAATTTATTTTGAATTAGTGTCATGCAATTTTATGTAATTTGGTATTTATAGAAATAATTTAGTTTTTATTATATTTATTTAATTAAATTATTAAGTTATTGCAAGCATGGTCCAACCACAAATACTCATTTGTATTGTTGTGTACTTTCTTTAAAGTGTTTTACTGGGAGCAAATTAGTTTAGTATACCATTCTTTAAAATTATGTCCGTAAACATTTATATGAAGGTCCTCTTTGGCAATAAAGTTATTTTAATAGAGTTAGGACCAGCCTGATACATGGTGCAGCCCTCTAGCCTTCATCTCATTCATAAGTCAAAACAATACATTTAACCAAAGAAAGATATACCTATGTATAATACGTAGAGATGTGCGTTGATCTCTTGTTTTGGTTTTGGATGTGGTTTTGGTTCTAAAACGGGTTTGTGCTTTGATTTTCTTACAGGTTTTGCCCCAAAACCATGAAAGGGTTTGGTTTTCGATTTGAATCTGGATTGAATTAAAATTTGTGAATAATAGGTAAAATTATGTGATTTTGAGTTGTTTTTGCTACTATATTACTATTTATAGCATTAACATTCATTTACAGTCTATTTTCTAATGATCTCTTCACAACTGTTCAAATTTTCACTAATTTTAGCCAATTTTGTAATCAGGCATTTATTCTCTCTAAATAAAGAATTTATAAAAATTACAAAAAATACATGTAGTTACCTGACGTCTTATGCAATCTCAGGTTGTCTTCATCTGCAGCTCATGATTCATCAAAAGGTGATAGTCTGCATATCATTTCAAAATATTGCAAAATATATGAGGCAAGGGCTCCCTTGTATTCTCAATGAGGCACGTCAAACAATGTGCATTCCACCCTGGAACGCATAAACCAGAAGAGCCAAACCCAGAAGTGCCAAAACCGAAAGTACACAGACAGGTTTTCACTATAACAACCAAATTCAGCGATTCCTAGGTGAGTCAGTGGGACACCTGCCTAGCAGGCGTGTATTCCCCATGAGTACCTAAGACATGCACCAAGGAGGTGCAGTCAGAGCTGGATTAAGGCTCTGGGGGGCCCGGGGCACTTTAGGCAGGGGGGCCCCTATGATGTAACATGGTTATCATTTTAGACAAACACACAGGCAATGCTGTGTGCACTACTGTTAGGTGCACGCAGCTCTGCCTTCACGAGCAGTACAGGGTGAAGCAGGACATACCAACCAACTGTTCCTGTAGTTGGACCCAATTCTGACTACACGAGACAGTCACCCAAATTCAGGACTGCCGGACCAGATTCAGAACAGTTGGAAGACTGTCCTGTTCTCTCCTACTTGTTTTTGTCACTTTCTCCACCTGTGGCTGCTGGTGTCTTTAGCTCAGTTGCTGCTTGTCTGGATCTTGGAATGTTGTGGGCCCTATTTGGTAAAAAAAATGGGTACATGAAAATTAGAAAATTCCAACCAACCCCGATGTTAAAATCAATAGTATTCCCATTTAATATATAAACATATTTCCCTCCCTCGAAAATGCCCTATCAATAAATTAAATGGCATTTATGTTTAAAATATATAACCATTTTCCACAATCATCTACTGCATTAAATAATTCATATTCACATTTAATAAACAGACCTAATTTTCCCCAAAACACGACACATTTATTTATGAGCTTCCAAACCACCCCAGCATCAAATTTAAAGGTCCAATCACCCCATCTTAAATTGATAGCCAACACTATTATATTAAATTGCCCCACCATCACTCCACAAATAAAAGATCACCCATTAAATAATTAGCATCCACCTGCAATCCAAGTTAAATTAAGAACCCCCCTTCCCTCCCACATTATATTAACATACTACCCCCCACACACACACAATATATTAACATACTACCCCCCTCACACACACATTATATTAACATACTACCCCCCTCACACACACAATATATTAACATACTACCCCCCTCACACACACATTATATTAACGTACTACCCCCACTAACTTTGTTTTATCCGCTCGCTGTATGACCTTGTTTCTCTTCACAAATGGGACGGCACCTGTCACGTGGTGCACGTCCCATGTGACACCAATAGCAGCCACACATGGGGGAAGGGGAGGACGGATCGTAGGAATCCGCAGCCAATGATAGAAGGTGGCTGGTCTCGGAGGAGGGGCCAGCCACCAAGTAATAGAGACTTGGGCCAGTGCAGGGACTGGACCAAAATAGTCTTTTCTCTGCCCGGCCCAACGGGCATATGCCCCCCAGCTCCCCGTCCCAGCCCGCCTCAGAAAATAGTATTGATACAGCACATTAAAAAAAAAAAAGAAACACTGATAAAATGACATCAGTTTTAACATAAATATATATATATATATATATATATATATATATATATATATATATATATCAAAATTATTGACATGTTATAAATGTTTCTCTCTTTTTAATGTGCGGTGTGTATATATATATATATGTAGACACACACAACAAATATGTTATGGGATCCCCTATTTTGTTAGTAATTAAAGTACTTATGCCTTTTCTATTAAATGTTTAATTAACATATACATACACACACACATATATATATATATATATATATATATATATATATATATATATACACATACATACACATAACTACATACATACATACATACATACATATACACATACATATTCCAAGTGAATGTGTGACTCACCTTGGCAGCCACGTTCAGCACAGCATCCCAGTAGCTTTTGGTATGTGAGGAGCTGCTGCTGCACATGCGCAGCAGCTCCATTTCGGCCATCTTAGAATAGCCTGATGTACAGCAGCACCGCGGCTGCTGTACATCAGGGCAGCTGTCAAATTCTGCGGGGGGGGGCGGTGCGCCTGCGTCAGGGGGGGCCGCACAAGCAGCAGAATCGGATCACCAACTGACAGGTGATCCGATCAGCTGGCGGCCGGCGGCGGGGGGCCCTCAGAGAGAGGGGGGCCCGGGGCACGTGCCCCCTGTGCCCCCCCCTTAATCCGGCCATGGGTGCAGTAATGTTCCTTCACTATCAAATGCACACTCCAGCGTTTGCATTCCAGCTTGGAACGCATTAACCGGATGTGCAATTAAGTACTTCCTGTATAACAGGCGCTCTGGTTAGATATTTTCCTGGAAATGGTGCTTTGCCTAATTTTTAGATCCGATTTTGACGCGAAGAATAGAGTCGTGTTTTGCATCTACGCGGAACTCTAAATCTCGGATTTGTCGGTTTTCTCGGAATACAAGTCACTCATCTCTAGTAATAACATATCAGCAGGCATTTTAAACAAGTGTTACAAGTTATAACAAGCAAATCTGACAATTAAACAGGAAGGAGCTGGGGTCGCAGGTGAAGACTTGGAGGTCCACATATGGACTTAGGGCCACCTGTTGCCCATCAATTGCTTAGATTACTGAAGAACAAATATTCAAAAGGATACTAAAAACTTACTTTGAAAACTAATAATGGCGATCATTTCTGAAAATTAGTGCACTCTGCTAAAGATTGGTAAATTTGAAAAAGGTGGTGTCCATAGCAACCAATCACATTCCAAGTGTGATTTGTTTTAGTAATTTAATTCTTATTTGCTCATATGGATTAAAACAAGAGATGCTCAGGCTCGGTTCCCCGAGAACCGAACACACCCGAACTTAGCAGATCCGAGTACCGATCCAAGCCGGCTTGGTACTTTTGTGCGCTTTCAGAATTGAAAACGTCATCGTTACGTCATTGAATCTCTGATCTCGCAAATTTTGAATTCTAAAAGTACCATCCTCCACAGCAATCTAGCGCCATTTCACAGAGGGACACAGAAAGGGTAGCACAGTCTCTAGAGCAGTTGGGCAGCATCATAGGTAGAATAGAAAGAGGAGGGGGTAGCAGTGTTCTTCAAAGTCTACAGTGACATTCAGGAGAGCTCCATTGCTCCATTGCTAATTGTCATTGCTGAAATACAAATACTAGGCTTGGCAGGTTTGGTCTTCTTAATTTGCAGTCAAATTATACGAGTTATATAGGTTACACACAAAGAGGAGAGCTCCACTGCTCCATTGCCAAGTTATTTTTTTTAGTATGTTTTAGCAAGTTTCTGATTTTCCCAAGAGCTTTCCTAGATGGTTAAGGTCCCTACCTCTGCAGGGGCGCACAGAGGATTTGTCAGGGGGGGGGGGGTTTCCTCCGCCCCCGGAAAAAAATAAATAAATCTAGAGACCTGCCGCGCATGCGCGGCAGCGCCGTTTCGGCTGCACTGTAGTATACAGCAGCCGCAGCGCTGCCAAAGAAGCGTCCGCGGTGGTGCTGTATACAATACAGCACCGCCGCGGACGCTTCTTAGACAGCGCCGCGGCTGCTGTATACTACAGTAGGGCACTTGTAGGGCACTTTTTAGCGGAGGGAGGTTTCTGGAGACCCAGAAACCCCCCCTGCGTGCGCCACTGCTCTACTGAATGTGACTTTACAATGCTACAAATGACTAGACAACTGTTATAAGAATTTGGGTAAAAATAATTCCACAAATAGGTCCCAAGCATGACAATGGCCTTCTTATTACTGGCAAGAACTGCTGCAGTCTTTATTTGAAAGTGTATGAAAATAATATTGTGACCTGTGAGGTGGTCAAAATTTACATCAAATGACTTTAAATTAGTATTATTGAGGTTAATAATAATGTAGGAACAAAAAAAAGAGCAAAATGATGTGATTTTAGACAATTTTAGCAATTTTTCTAAAAAGTACAGATCCAAAACCAAAACCAAAACACACAAGGGCGGTTTTGCCAAAACCAAAACACTAAGTTAATCTAGATCTAAAACCAGAACACGGGGTTAGTGAACATCTCTAGTTAAATCACAGTTAGCTGTGCACCAGTTTTTATAGTTGCACTCCTATATGTTATACAATACAACTTATATTAATGTTAATCAATCAAAATGATTATAAAAGAATACACTGCACAGAATAACTCATAACAATATGTTTCATGAGAATTTGTGGGCATATTATCACTGCTGTTATTTCACAATTCTCCATAAATGTGAGGCTCATGTCGTTGTATAATATAAGCCTTTTGTGACATTAATATTTGTGAGTTACTGTGGTTGCATAATATATGTGCTCTGTTTAGACTCCATCAAATGTGGGCTATGTTGGCCAAATAATATGTGGACAGCATAATATATAAACATTTAGCATGTGTTACTTTTTATTTGCTTTCTTTTTATTGTATTGTATATTAAAATTACGTATAAGGTCCAGTTATCATGAGCACTAAGAACAACGGCCCTCCTCATCCTGCAATACTGTAAGCCACAGCTCTGGTCCAGATGAATAATCCATCAGATTTGCTGTACATAGGTGAGGATCTTGTAGTTCATGTTCAGGAGAGAAATGGGAAATCAGTCTTTAAGCTCACGTGCCTTCTTTCACTTATACAAAATCACAATCATACCCTCCCTCAGCAAAAGAGTCATTTTCCACCACCACCATCTCCTCATACATCTTCAACACCCTGGACCAAAGGGTTCTCACCAGAGCCGGATTTAGACCTCATGGTGCCCTAGGCAAGTTATTGGTTTGGGCCCCCAAACCCCCCTCCCCCCCCCCCCGGGGCCCCCCACACATCAGTCCATTTTTGTCTGCAATTATCTTAACAGAATGCTTGTGGGCTGTGTGGGAGGAGGCTGGTGTGCCCAGACCCCAGAGCTGGTAGGCAGCAATGCTAACCACTGCATCACAGGGCTGCCCTTTAATATAAGTGGCTGATAGGTTGTATTATAATTTGGGCAGAGCCATCTTTACCTACTGTTTCATATCATGGTATGGTAATTATTAATATCATGATCCCCCCCATGTACAGCACTATAATGCCATATTATAAATAATGAATAATAACATTCATTGTCCATTGATAATTTTTCTGACCATAGTAAAGGCAGGATAATACTTTTCTATGTTGTACCTGATTACACATTTTCTCCTGGCTAAAACAGTATTTTCTATTGTGGATATATTATCAATATTCTGATAAACTTTCATAACAAAACAATGTCATCATTGTGGCACAGTGGTTATCATTGCTGGAGCTCAGTGAGTTCTGATTACTTTGGTCCTGGTGTGTAGTTATGTGATACTTCAATTAGATTGTAAGACCTGCTGGGACAGGGTCTGATGTGAATGAATACGCGTTCACTGATTGCAAATCCCTGTATAACATGTTGGCACTATATATAAAATGATAACAGCAATTACACTTTAATCAATTGCACAAGAATGTATTAACAGTTCACAGGAGAAAGTGTAAGGAATAGCACTTTCTACAAAGGTTTGAACTACATTGCAGTGATTGCTCAAACAATCGGTTTTGTCTTTGCCAGAGATTAGGGAAGACAGATAAACTTCCCCAGACACCTGTGACAACCCAGTGTGACTTTTTATTTGATCTTTGGTTGTCTTTTTAAACTGCTTATTGCTCGGCAGACTTCAAAGCTTTATTGCACAGGTTAAACCTTTGTATCTGCAGCAAGTTACAGTTATGATATATGGAATTTATGGAGTATATAAAATCCTGCTGTGTACGCGGTCAAAGGTGAATTTCTTGTCCAGCAATCCATCGTGCTCCAAAAGCTGATCAAGTAGTCTGACTTTGATCCAACGTTTTGGGATTATTCTATGACGTGGAGTAGAAAAAAAAAAACTGAAGCAAACAGGCATAAACTTTTTCGGTCCATGAATGAAACTTTATTCTATGAATTGATTGTCAATGTAAAGTAAATTATGGTTATTCTAAAAAAGTGGAGTAGTGTGTAAAATAGGTAGATAAGGTGTAGTTAATTTCAAAATAATCATTATAATCAGTATTTTATTAAACTCTTAACTCTTTTCAATGGTGTTTCCTAAGTAAAAGTTCCTACTGAGACTTAGCCCAGGATGTATTATAATGTAGTTTTTTGTGCAATTTGCAACTGCGCAATTTATCAAAGAAAAAAATGTGCATCAGTCTGCATTGTTTCAAAGCGGCAAATCATGAGCCACAATGACAGTTTTGGAGCTGGGGATCCAAACAGTGCAATGTCTCAAACAGAGGCCTGCCAAGCTAAATTGAAAACTGAAAAAGAAATTACACTAATATTTTAGAAGTAGTTCTCATTGGCAAGATGTCTCAAATCACATTCATTTTGAGTATGATGCCTATAAGAAGGTGTCTACCTGGGTTAAAAAGTGTGTCCAGTGTAGAGCAGCATGAATACATCTGGACATCTTAAGTTATATGCAGGGCCTGATCAACCAATAGGCTGATCAGACACAGCCTGGGGCACTGGTACTTAGGGAAGGGAAAGGGGGGGGAGGCGCAGCGTCAGCACACTGAAACAATTTTTTTTAATGCATAAATGACAGCCCCGCGTCAGACTATCACTCACTCTATCAATCCAGGCAGGCGGCAGCCAACAGCAAATCCGATGCACTGCATAGTGTGGTCTCGTGAGATTATAACATCTCATGAGACCACACTAAGCAGACAGACCGCACCCACACTGACAGTCTATGCAAGAAGAAAGGAGCACCGGAACGCGGTACTTAAGAGAAGATGACCAGTCCAGAACACAACAAGGTAAGTTAAATATTAAGGGGAAAGTCACAAGAGGCAGCGATAATTGGTACTGTGTAGGGAAGGGGGGGTCATGACTGGGGGTGATGGATTAGCTGCAGGGGGTGTCAATATTGTTAATTGGCTAGGGGGGAGATCATGACTGGGGGGATGGATTAGCTGCAGGGGGATCAAGATTATTAATTGGCTAGGTGGGGAGATCATAACTGGGGGGTGGATTGGCTGCAGGGTGATCAAGATTATGAATTGGCTAGAGGAGGAGATCATGACTGGGGGGATGGATTGGTTGCAGGGGTATAAAGATCATTACTTGGCTAGAGGGGGGATTTTAACTGGTAGGGGGGTGGATTGGCTGCAGGGGGATCAAGATTATTAATTGGCTAGGGTGGGGGTTAATTATCTTGCTGCAGGGGGAGATGAATTGGCTGCAGGGCTAAGATGAATTGGCTAGGGGGCTGATTAATTGGCTACAGGGGTGGGTGAGCAGATGAGTGGTTGGGTCGGTGATGAAATGGATAGGAGGGGTCATAAACTGTCTGGTGAGAGTTGATAAAAATGGCTGGGTGGGATGAATTGTCTGGCGGGGGAGGTGATGAAGTAGCTTATGGGGGACGTGACCTCTGTATTGTGTATGGCGGTGACTAGAATGCTAAATACTAGACTGATGGGGCTGGTGGATGTTAGTATGTAATTGCAAATAATTTTCATATATTTTATTGTCTATATATGCCTGTACTAGCGTGTTTTTATTTGGTCATAATGGAGTGCTGTGTTTGTGTTTGAATCATTCAAGGGGTTGTGGGGCTGCAAACCTTGTATTAGCCTAGGTCAGCCCTGGATGCTGGGATGCAGGCTTAAAAGTTTTGATTAAAATATGAACTAATACCTCCTGTTTTCATTTTGCTAGATACACACAGATATGCAGTGTTAAGGATAAGCACTGTCAACAACTGTCTTTTTGTTTTTTTACAGTTATGGACATTTATATTGCCATGCAGCTGGTAACATATACAATATGGGATATACTGAGCGGGCTTTTTGCCATGCAGCTAGTACCATATATAATATGGGATATACTGAGTGCGGGCTTGTTTTTTGTAGTGTGGCTGGAACTCTTAATCAGGCTCTCTTTATATGTAAGACAAAATTGGACACATGGCAACTGTGTATAGTTAAATTGTTTCTGCATGTCCTTACTGTGCTTCCCTGTGAATGCCTCCTATTAGCCTCTCCAAGCGAAAGGGAAAGCAAATATAATATACACTCATCCCACATTACACGGACACGTTGTTTGTTAACGTAATGTGACATAGTGGACAAGAGACGCATTTTTTGCAAATGGACTTACATCCAACTACATCAGGCGCTAACAATATTTGCATGAGGTTCAGTTGGCAAACTAGCGGTTTACTATGCTCCTTATATGGTTTACGATGCTCTCTAAAAACTGCTACACATGAGATGTTATTTTACACAAAGTACAAATTAATAAATAATGTGGTTTGAGTATATTTGAAGATGGTTTTAAAACTGCATACAAAGCTGCACTTGGATACGTCCAGACCTGAGATTTCTGAGATAGGTCATGTGACAGGGGTAGGAGGGGGCGTGGTCATCTTTGCATAACCATAGCTCCGCCCCCACCATAAAATGCTGAAATTCATGGTATTGAATAGTGGGGGGGGGGGGGGGCTTAATGATGTGATTAAGCCCCGCCCCTGACAATCAATGCTATGAGTTTCAGAATTTTTTAGGATCCGGTAGGTTTGCCTACTCTTCCGGTAGCCTCGGGAGCTATTCGGGAACCTCCCGGAAATTCCAGGAGAGTAGGCAATTATGAGTTATGTTCACCAAATACTGTCAGACAAGAAGTCCCATCAAGGACTGGATTTATAGTGTTTCTTAGCCCAAATCAGTTTGTGTGCTGCTCTGATCGGGCCTGACCTCTGAACTTGTCATATGATGATCCTGTAAGGGCAGTATCAGTGCTCCAAACTTACATGCCTTTTATGACGGCAGCGCCTCACGTGCTGGTCTAACCAGATCAATCCTAGCAACACTGCATATTACATTTCAGACTGTGTGCTGAAATGTGTGGGGCTGATTAGGATAGATTAGGACTAATCGGAACTGCACCACCAAGCCAATCCCCAGCAGAGACATAATTTCCAGCACTGTTCTCCTGCTGCCCTAAGACTTTGTCCATCCCATGAATTCTGGACTGTTTACATCATACTCTATTCTATGTAGATATCAAATTCCAAATTCATGTGAAAATTATTTAGTATCTTCCAATGCCTTCTTATGTTAAACTACTTTGTGTTCCTTAAATTCCAGTCTATTCTTTATTTCTCTCAGCTAACACACTAACGCTCACCTGTGTAACCTTTGACCTTGACTTAACACCAACACATTCTTCTTGCCTTCACTTATTCCAAAGAATGTCTCAGGAGACAGTAGTGTAAGTTTGTACACTGTATGTTTTCTTATTGGGCATCAGGAAAACAAACAAAATAATCCTTATGTTTCTTACCAATAAAGAGCTTTACGTGTAACCCCAAATTCCTTATCTTTGTTTTCAATGACTTCATCTGGCCAATTCATCTTGGCATTTAACTTGTTGCTTTTGTAGATGTATAAAATATACACTTAAGATATAAAAAGGCTTGTTAACTCACTGTAAAAGTCCCACAAAAACTGTGGACGCACAATGGTTCAATCATTAGCACATTTCAAGGTACCCACGCACTTCACTGTCTTTTCAAGCAACCTCTTAAAATCAATCTGCATCTAGTTTTATGGGTTGGTGGGTGCTCTGGAAAATGTGCATTATGGAAATAGTAAAAGCATTAGTCCATCCTACGGCCACTTTAGTACCACTCCCTTTATTCATTTATCATTCTCAGTTTTTCTCCTACAGAAATGCTCTTTTTAGCACCACCTTTAACTTACATGATTATTAAAAGTGAGGGGGTATCACCAGAGCCGGATTTAGACCTCATAGGGCCCTAGGCAGGAAACTGTTTTTGGGCCTTCTCCCTGAAACAATCCATAGCACTATATTTTTGCAGCCTACCATATACCCCTATAGTTACGTAGAAGTGAAAGCGTGTGCCGCCGCATGCCTACCATATACCCCTATAGTTAAGTAGATATGAAAGCATGTGCCGCCAAAGGAGGTGAGGGCGTGGCTTGCATCTTTGGGGGCGTACCTAACATGTGAAAAGAGCAAGGCCACCCTGCTGCAGAAAAAGGCACCCCTAAATAATTACCAAGCAGTCCCGTTTTTTTAAGTAGTTGGGTCAAAACAACTTAATAAAGATTGAAGTCAGGGCAGAAATACTTACGCATAAATCCAAGTATGTGCTCTTGTCACTTTTGCCCCTTCACAATATCACATGTGCCCTTTCACCATCACCTCTGTGCCCATCACCATCACCACCTCTGTGCCAATCACCATCACCACCTCTGTGCCAATCACCATCACCACCTCTGTGCCAATCACCATCACCACTTCTGTGCCAATCACCATCTCTGTGCCCTTCACCATCACCTCCTCTGTGCCCATCACCACCTCTGTGCCAATCACCATCACCACCTCTGTGCCCATCACCACCTCTGTGCCAATCACCATCACCACTTCTGTCCCTTGTTTTACTTACCTTTCTATTGCCTTTCTTCTCCGGCGAGCTGCTCCTCCTCGGTCAGTCCAGATTTAAAAAAAAAAAAAAAAAAAGAGTCACGTGATCGCTCTTCGGGTCCCGGCAGCCTCTTCTCCTCCTCTCTCTTCTCTATCACTGAGACACTGAGAGGAGAAGAGGCTGCCGGGACCCGATTCGCGACACCCGACCCCCCCTCCCCCGATTTGCGGCACCCGACCCCCCTCTCCCGACTTGCGGCACCCCTGCACGAGTCGCGCGCGGGGGTGTGAGTCGGGGGAGGGGCCGCATTTTATTTTTTTTTAAATTTGCTCCTGTCCCCCCCCAGCTGTGCCCCCCGAGAGCCGCTAGGCCCTAGGTTGCCTAGCGGTAAATCCGGCCTTGCTGGAGGGTCAGTGGATGCCAACATATGAAAGGAATGGCTCTTCTGACATATAAGCAAAGCAGACAAAACATGCTAAAAATTGCCAAACACTATACAAATTCCACACAGATAAGGCCATAGTTGGGAATTGAACTCATGACCCCAGTGCTGTGAGGCAGAAGTGCTAACCACTGAGCCACCGTGCTGCACTTTTCTATTTCCTTCACCCATTTGCACATTTAAAGACAGGTATAAAGCTCTTAATTTATCCAGTGTTATCTGGAAAATTACCATTGTGCTGAAATTATATTGTAGTGATAAATTACTTCATGAATTGTTTGACACTTTTTACTCAATCTTTGTATATTGTGTTATATTGCTGACACATTATTGAGTTTTCTGTTACATTCAAGGCCCCCAATGATTAACTCCTAAAATTTAATCGATCAATTATCTGGGAATTAGTTTGTATCACTGAGGTAGCTAACTCAGTATTTCAATACAGTGGTAATCATTTTATAAAGTTATATTTGTACACAACATAAAGCAGGTGTCACCATTGAGAATATAGTATATTAGGCAAACTACCCACCTCTAATAATCCATATTGGGATTTCTAGCACTGATCTCCAAATTTGTTATGCTTTGGGATTGCTCTCTGTGGGAACTTAATAACTCAGTTAAATGGATCAGTTCAATCCTATTCACAAAATTCTTAAAGCATGATCTGTTTATTTTTTTAAAGCCCAAGAACAGTGCTTTTGTGCCCTAGTGCTTGGGAAAAAAGTGTAAAAACTTAAAAACGTGGACAAGGGTGCGGTACGTGGCCCTCCTCTAAAGAGGAAGGACCCTAGTCCCCGAGCCCCGGATCCGAAAGGACTCTTAGGGCGCAAGGGTATTCAGATCCCCTTCGCTGCAAGGCTAGGGGAGCCCCTTTAGCCCCTGGGATCCACCGAGGCTTCACCCAGGGCTCAACAACTGGCCCACCCACGGAAGGATGGGCAACAATAGGGTTCAGGGGGGCCAGAACAAAAGTGTCACACAGCCCCCCTAGATTGTCAGGGGTATAGCGCCCATAAGGGTCTAGTTACACCCCTAAAATCCATTAAATAAAACACTCAAGTGAAAGTGACATACAAAAAGGTGAATAAATAGAAAAATAAAAAAGTACTGAGTGGACACGGCCCAAGCCTCCCCCTCCCCCGATTCGCGGAACCCGACCCCCCCTCCCCAAACTCGCGGCACTCCCCCCCCCCCCCCCACAAGTCGCGGGGGGGGGGGGGGGGGTGCCGCGAGTCGGGGGAGGGGCCGAATTTATTTATTTTTTTATTGCTTCTGTCCCCCCCCAGCTGTGTCCCCCGACAGCCGCTAGGCCCTAGGCAGGTGCCTAGGTTGCCTAGCGGTAAATCCGGCCCTGGGAATCACCACCACACAACAGAGTGCATTTTATACATTTTTATTCCATTCTACCAGGTTTTAAAATGAGTACTCATGCACTTGTAAAACAGACGATAAAAATGAAAGTGCAAAGCAAGAAAAGAAATACAAATAAATGTATGAATTTAAGCTTTCATAATCAGGGGTTGTACCCCCTTCACGACCAGACAAAACTTCTCATCTTGCCCCCAGGATGATTTTTTTTTCGTCTAAAGGACAGTACTTTCCTTCAGTTGCCAAGTGAAATAAATATATATATATTTTTTTTGGTCATTATATAGGGAAAAGTGAAAAAAATGGTTGATGCTACTGCGCACAACTACAATGTAGTCTAGATGGACCAATCAATTATGTTCTTCTAGAAAATTCTATGCTTCTATGTAACCTGTGTGTGCAAATTCTTAAGTTGAAGATTTATGGGGCTGGTTGAAGTAGGCAGGGGGCTCACCATTCTGAGTGAGATTCACACATTTTTATGTGAGCGCACTGCAATCATAATTAAAAGAAAAATGTTATCCGGCGCTCAGAAACAAACAGAATTTAAAAGAATTTAAAAATCACTGTGTCAGCATAAACATAAAGGAGAATTTTGTGCACAATATAGCTATATTGGGGTTAAGCTCACCTGCCGGACGTCAAGGCATCTCCTGTAGGTGAGTCCCTAAGCTAGTGATACAAATTTACATTCAGGGTGTTCCATTTAAAACCTTCCCCTGAACCTCCATCTTATAAAGCCTGCAGCACCTTTGTAGGGAGTGGTCAACTCCCAAAAAACTAGAAAATAGTGAAAGGAAAAAAGGGCGCTTCTTTAAATTAATGAAATGTGTACAAGTGTATAAAATCATTTGAAACGGCAGCCAAGGACAAATAGGACCAATGTGCGCAAATAAAAGAAAAATGTTGTCCGGCGCTCAGAAAAAAAACAGAATTTAAAAATCACTGTGTCAGCATAAACATAAAGGAGAATTTTGTGCACAATATAGCTATATTGGGGTTAAGCTCACCTGCCGGATGTCAAGGCATCTCCTGTAGGTGAGTCCCTAAGCTAGTGATACAAATTTACATTCAGGGTGTTCCATTTAAAACCTTCCCCTGAAAGAAAAATGTTGTCCGGCGCTCAGAAACAAACAGAATTTAAAAATCACTGTGTCAGCATAAACATAAAGGAGAATTTTGTGCACAATATAGCTATATTGGGGTTAAGCTCACCTGCCGGACGTCAATGCATCTCCTGTAGGTGAGTCCCTAAGCTAGTGATACAAATTTACATTCAGGGTGTTCCAGTGATTTTTAAATTCTGTTTGTTTCTGAGCGCCGGACAACATTTTTCTTTTATTTGCGCACATTGGTCCTCTTTTGTCCTTGGCTGCCGTTTCAAATGATTTTATACACTTGAACACATTTCATTAATTTAAAGAAGCGCCCTTTTTTCCTTTCACTGCAATCATAATTGCCTACTCTCCCAGAATTTCCAGGAGGCTCTTGAATTCCCAGGAGAGCAGGCATTCTCCCGGACGTGATTGAGGCTTAATGACACAACTTTGCATCATCGAGCCCTGCAACCTGCTTTGAAATGCCGTGAATTTAAGCATTTTTAGCAGGGAGCTACGGTGACGCAATAGAGTAGCCACGCCCCCTCCTACCCCCAATCACATGAACCCCTACTCTAAAATCTCCCGGGACAGGGGTTTAAAAAGTATGATTACAATGCGGAATGGCAAAACAAAAGAAGGAAATGAAGGAATGCATTCTCAGAACTTCGGACCTCTGAGAAAGCTGTCTTTTGTGCTGTGAAACTCAAGTCATATGAGATTTGCTGCGATTTCTCTGAACTCTACTTCTTACCTAATGCTGCCATATAAACGAAAATATCCTTCAGGCACACACAGTTGCTGGGTTATCCTGATATGCTACCTCTGCAAAGCTTTCCATAATTGAATGTTATTATAAACATGTGGGGAGAGGGTGTAAAGTAGGTAACATACTAATGAGTGCCACCCAGGCATAAAGTTGTTAGCCTTCCTCTCAAATAGTCCGGTTTTCACCTGCTCTGTAATAATTTGACTCCCCCTGCAAATCCTACAGCAAGGATTTCCTCTCCTATTTTGTAAACCGTCATTGCACTTATTACCCGGCCCCTTTCTTTGAAATATCTGCAAATTCAGAGTACTGAGAAATTGATGGATCTATGTAAGAAACACACCCTGCCCTAAGGACATTGTGTCAGTTGTGGAATATAGGTGGATCCAGCCTAGCATGACTTATTGTGCTGCTAAGCCTCTTCCAGGTATGACACAAATGTGTACGATATTGATGTAATCATTTCTGCAGTTGCAATTAAATAGATCCATTTGCTTGATGGACGTCTAAAAAATGCAACACCTATTAGTATATTAGGCTTGATTGCCATGTTAATTTGTAAGCTGAAAGTAGAAATGGCTTTGATACCCACCTCAATATCATATGATGTCATCACATGTCAAAATTAATCTACTTTATTTTCTCCAAGAGGTCCCTACACACTTTCTTCTTCAGAGAAGGGCGGGTTATAAGGGGTTTAGGGCACATCCTGCAATGTTTCTTGAACAAAAACACAGGATTTGCTATTTTGTTGGGACTATGAGTGAACATAATTATACCCATTAAGATCGAATCAAGTTATTTCTAGTGTGTTTTCTTCAATTTTAGCCTTAATAACATTTCCGCCATTCCCTTACCTTGATATACAATGAGTGTTATTATTACATTTTATAATCAGTAGTTCAGATTGTATTGAAATGTACAAGTGGAGCTGCTGTGAAATAGACATTATGACTCTTTTATTTTTTTTTCCCTCAAATTCATCAAAAAAAAAAAATCTTGCTTTGTTCTGAAATCCAATAATGCTAAACCAGGAAAAAGACCGGCCTGCTGGATCAGTGCTCAGAGTTCTTACAATCTTTTGTTGTGGAGGCAGCAGGGGCTCTGCTTTCATTGTCAATGCGTAAAATTTAACACCCTCCCCTCAACATGGTTACTTACTCGCTTTGTTTTTGTTCATCAAATTAATTATTTATTTATTGATTTATCTTTGAAGAGGAGCTTGAAGGAAGGATAAACCCCCGACAAAGGGAAAAGGAGTCTTTGAGTTTATTTGCTTGACAAGTTTGTAAGGAACATTTGTTTTTCGCATAAAACATGTTAATATGCATATGCATGTGTTGCTATACATAGACATATACACGTAGCTATCATAAGGGGTCGTGTGATTTATTTGAGGCTAGAGATTGGCAAAACATTTTCGCAAACTTTGAATGTCTACAGATTTCAGTGTTTCGAGACAGTTGAAGGTGTCTGCAAAGGTCGCAGAGAAAGAAATTTGGCTCTCAGAATAAAATTGTCATTTAATAAAAGTTAATAGATAGAAATGATATTTAAAAATCAAAATTAACATCAAATTGAACAAATCAACATTATTGACAACCTTTTATATGTTTTAAACTTCTTTTTAAATGTTTTTCTGTTTAAAGGATGTGTGAGTTGATTATCCAAAATTAGAACTATTGCTCATTGTGGTAAATTGTTGCATGGGTGTAATCACATTGTGGCAGTTACATCTCTGCTTCTTACATCTCATCCCTCTTACATCTCTGACACTCCAGTCACTGGCTGCACTGTCCAATAACTGATTGCCAGAATAAACACAGTAAGTACTTGAGGGCTGCTGCAGAGTGAGATGCAGGCCAGATTGTGAAGTGTATCTTGCTCTGCTCATGCCCAGAAAGTGGGCGCATGCCTATAGTACTTTACAGACTTCCGTGATCCTGGCCCTTACACCCACCTGTGTTTGGCGAGAAGGGGCCTGCAAACACAGGCTGAGTACACAAAAGGTTCATTTATGCAAATGCAGCTAATGCAGACCTGTAGAAATATGCATATATGTCTGCCAGGAGGGGTCTGTTTTGCATCTGCTATAGGGCAGGTGCAAATATGCACTGATGATGATGACTTATCGTAAACTAGGTGCATAAACCATACCTCCCAACCATCCCAATTTAGAAGGGATAGTCCTGATTTGAGGGCTTTGTCCCACCATGCTGATCGGGCAGCTTTGTCCCACAGGTTGGAAATTTGGGAGGTATGTGCAGCGGTGAACGGGTGACGCACACACTGGTGCACTCGGCAATGAAGGTGTTTGGAGGGGAGGACAGTATTGGGCAAAATAACACATTACATTTCAGACTGTGTGCTGAAAAGGACCGACCCCGAGGTATGTTGCCACACCCCATTGTGATGTGCCCCCAACCCCATCATGGAATGGAACGCCCCTTGTGCCAGATTCCCACATGTTGGGAAGTATGATATACTGCTGATGCAGAAGCGAACAGTCACTGGAGTAAGTTACTCCAGTAACTGGTAACATTAGTGGTGTAAAGTTAGGAGAGAATATTTCCTCTTCTGCTGCTACACCACTCACACTGTCAATCACCATTATCCTAATACACTGATTGCAGGAAACTTCGTGCAGTCAGTTATTGCAAAGTGCATATGGTGAATGTTCTTTCAAAGGAAAGGAAGCAGAAGTAGCAGACTTCGGGTCAGGAATTGAAGTGAGAGTCTTGTTTCTGCCATGTCTATGATGTTACCACCTGAGAGAAGGTACTTAACTCACTTCATGGGAACAATGGACCTGAAACCACAGTAGGGGGGCACATATTTCAGGCTTATACTAATAACAAGACATCAATTCATTTGGGTCTCACTTATCTGAAGAAGTATAGCCTCTCATAGTGATAAGTAAGGGTTCATATTAACAGCCTTTTTAGTCCTGGTATCTTGTTTAGTGTGTCCCCATCCTAAAAATGTTGTGTGACTGTTACGGAAGAGGCGTTAATGTCACACGTAATGACTGAAGCATTTTTTAAAACTTTTAGTGCTAGGTGAAATCTGATCTGGACCTCTTCTGTACTATTAAAGCATTGGCCTACCTTATGGTACCTGTTGACATCAGAATGACATCACCAGCTTGCAGTGCAAACTAATGCTATTAGCATAAACATGCGTGAAGAGGGCAGGGTTACTGGTACCAATAATATCTCCTCTAGGTTAAGAAGTTATTAGAATATGAAGAAAACTCATGCACTGCTATTTCTAGCATTGCTAAGACGGTTGTGAATCGCACTGGGAGAGTCCTTCTAATATTAGTGACACATTATATGTATCAAGTATTGTAACACTTAGTGATTGCCACTACAAATTGGTGCACTTCCACAGGATAAACAATCTGTACAGAGAAGGAGGTAAAGAAAAGAATCTGTGCTGGGAAGCACTCTCTGGACTCAGAAGAATAATTATAAAAATTACAATTTTATTAATTTATATTAAAAAGGCAGAAAAAGTTATATTGTATAAAGGGAATCTACCCCAAATGGTGTTGTGTCTCATTAGCAAAATATTAAAAACTGAACTAAAGTGAAATGAAAATCATAAACAAATATACAAAAATAATAAGTGAAATAAAATAGCAGTTTAACTGCTAGTCTGCGCTGCTGTCTATGATGCCTCCTATTGTAGCTTATATAATAACTATAGGAAGTTATACCAATAAATTCTAATACTGGGTCAATTAATATAGTGTGGATAAGATTACTAATGACCTCTGTCTAAGATGTATTGTACGGAACCCATAATATGATGACACCTGTTATCTCGTGAAATTGATACAATAGTTATTGAGATATGTCAGGAAGCCTAGATATGGTTTCCACCTAGTAATAGAACATTCACAATGGATCTATCTTATCGTGAATTAACCTAGATTATATTCACTATCTACGGTGCTTTATAATTATAGGCTTGAGTGTCCAGCCCTGAAATAGTTATTGTGCACACAATATTTTTGATTGGTTTACATTCAAGTATAACGGAGTGAAATACCTATCTATTATCATCTTATCACTGAGTGTTCCATATCATAGGAAAAGAAACCTAATAGCGGTTCAGGTGCCCCTATCTAAAATTGGTCTCTTAGCTATAAATGGTAAACTTCCTAATCTTAAATAAAATATTTTGGAGGACAGTAGCGCAGAAACGCCAATGCGCGTTTCGCTACTAAGCTTAATCACTGGTTCTTTTCTTCTCCTCCTTCTTTGTACAGATTTCTAGCATTGCACAAGCACTTGCACTAACTCTGTTGTGCAGAGCAGTTGGACTGAATATTTGTAGTATTTTTAGACAATGTGCTTGTTTTAGAATTTGCCTTTGTTTTTTAGAGTAAAATACACATTTCTGTACTTCCCATGTCCACAAAAGTGAGTACGCATATGTCCATATGCAGATGGAGAGGCGAGATGGGGGAGGGAATTGATTGACAATCATTGGCTGAGTACAGTAAAGGCGTGTTAACACAAATGTGATGTAATCAGAGGTGGTTGCAGCTGCAGATACACATGTCAGGAGGTATATCTGTTGCGGGTGCTTGAACCCTGGTGCAAAGAGTAATGTTGATGATGATAATCATCAGCACGGCCTTTAGCAGTGTTAACCTCCCCCCAAAAATGTGATCTAAGCACGAGCACCCATAGCCTGGGCTGGTTGCTGCGATTGCAGGAGGACGAACAGCGTGCAATCAGTAACTAACCAATACAGGGCGGCTTCACTCCAATTGGTCATAGTGTGCGAAAGACACTCAGATTGGTTAGAAGCAGCTAGACACCACTTGTGATCTAAGCGCAATGAACTTCATTGTATCAATGGTGTTCACTGGTACATTTTCCAACTATCAATCTCCCTTGCCGGTGGAGCCTGCCCTCTCCATTACCCCAGTCAAGGGGACTGAAAAGGAGCCTCCACATCTTCCACTGCCCTGCACTACCTGGATCAATTATTCCTCCTCCACTCTGTTATAACAATTGCAAACTAATCAGCATCACTCTACTATGCACCTACTTATACTCTTTCCAAACTCCTCTTATCTCTCCAGCCACCTTTTTCTTGCTGTATCTTTTGTCTTTATTATTTTAAACAAATCACATTATGCAAATGTAAAGTACATTCAGTACTACTAGGAGAAGCGGGCAATATAAAAAAATTAGTGCTATTAATATAAAGTATATATCAGTATTATCAGTTCAGCATAATTGTGTGGACAATTCTTTCCTGCTTGAGTGTTCACATACATCCTTATCACCATACCTCCAATGGTAATATAATTATTTTACTACTGAAAACAGGCGAGATTTGTGCCTATAAAGTACCTTTTACTTCTATCTATAAAATACCGATGTGTAAACCAAGTGTTGATACATTCCCAGGCAAAAGTTTGTGACTACTTCCTAATTACTCTTTATCCTAGTATATTATTTATTTCAGTATTTAAAGAATTCAGAAGGTACAAGTGCATGTCAACTGTACACTGTATATGTAAACTTTAGATATTCTATAGTTTTCTGCTAGGTAGTTTATACAAAACAAAAACAGTGATAGAAAGGGTAATGAACACCATATATGCAAATAAAAATGTTATATAGTGCAATATAATGTTCCACTGTAAACTAAGAGATTCTCGAACATAATGTTGTAGTTACTCCAAATTGGTATATTGTACTCTGGAGCCTTGTGTTATGTTGTGATATTTCAATAAGACATTTACACATTAGTGGTCTGTAAACCATTATGTTATACCTGACTGTTAGACATAACACGCAGTCAATATAAATACACACATATATGTAAATGTGCCTTTTTGCTTACAGTATATGTGGCTGTAGTGATCAAGAGAAACATGCAGCTATATAATTAGTTATGTTTCTAATATCAAAGCGGCCAACTATATAAACATCTGTACACTTATTTTATTATGGTATGCCCTTACCTGGCTATGCAAAGTTCGGCTTCTCCGCAAGAAATGTGCCACGTTTCCTTCTCACAATACATCGTAGACACTTTCCCAATAGTTAATAATATATTTGTTGAACGATTTGCTCAATTTATTTATTTAATTTTTGTTTGCGCCATTAAAATGTTTGGTATAGAATTTAGAATATTTTATGTCACTTCCTTAAAGTGTTTTGCACACTGTCATGAACACGCTCCCAGCTGCCATGACTTTTGGTGTTCGCTGTTTGAGGTTACACACGATTCCAGCACTTAAGTCTCTTTCTACCTATTACACAGGTTATAGACCTACTGAATCACCCCCCACACAGCGCTCTCACACTCCCATACACTTCAGGTTTGCCACCACCTATTGAATACAGGCAATAGGACCCCAATATACTGTCCCACATTGGCATACAAGGCTTCTGGCTACTGACAGGCTAGCAAGGCCCACACCAGTAAACAAAGGGTTAACTCTTCACACCTCCAGACTGTTACACAAATGTAAATGCAAGCACACATGAAGCTTGTTAATCAAATTACACACGGCATTCAAAGGGTTAACTTGGTCAAGCTATATTCTTCTTAATAGGCTAATGGATTTGTTAGAGTATCAAGGATGCAACTTACTAAATTTATAGATTTAATATACAAAGGTACAGGGCATTCAGATATAAAAAGAACAATTAAGAAACAATTGATATAACATACATCAGCAAAACAGTTTAAAATAAAAAGTGTTACATTCAGAGTATAACTTACATGAGTTGTATAATCTGTGCCATGGAAAATTGGCTCGGAAGATAAACAGCTTATCAATGTGGATTGATTTTCCCAAAAGACTGAAAATTTGTTGTAACTGGTCTCAGCTTTTTAAAGACACCTATACAACTTCCCACCTCCTGGGGGTTGTGGTCTGTGATACTCCTTTCAATCACCATTTGCATTTTGTCTGATTTACTACCCAATTCTACTATGTGACCTAACTTTTCTGTGGAGCGTCACACAGACCCAATTTTATCATTAATAAATCCCCTATGAATTTGTCCATCTTTTGATACCAAACACTTAGGTGTGTATTCGTAGAGCTTACACTCATTTCCTTAGCTTCTGTGGGGCAGAATTCCTCATTTGAACATATGAGCTGCCCTTCATCATGTTACTGAGGAATATGAGGTTGACTTTTATTGATTTTAAAACTGAATTATTTTTGTCTATATCACATATTGCCAAGTCAACACATGGGTTCTTTGAGCCAGACACCATGCTGAATAGTTCCCAAGAGTCTATTTAAGTGTCAAAACTCCATCCCAGGCCAGGATATATTTCACAGGAGGGACTCTTTGAAGCTGTCAAAGGTGAAACTCCTATCTTCTCACACTGGAATGTGCAGAGCCAACAAATACACATACAACAGACTTTCTGTCTTCACATTTTACACTTTAGTAGTTCAACTTATCAATGGATTCAATTAATATACCATATTTAGACTGCATTTATGATTTAGGCTATATTCCCCACAATTATGTGGTGGTTTAACCCTTATAAATAACTGTAAGTTCTCTATGTTCACGACGCACAAATTTTTCCCTTAGTTCCTCAGTTCCCTTAGAAAAAGGGGAAAATGCCAGAACATTGATGTTTTTATATAATTTATTATTCTACATTTAAATATCAAGATAAATTGTGTTGAGAAATGTAATTTAAAAAGGTTTATACCTTTGTAAACAAGAAACTTTGTTCAGCATAATCTTGGTAAACTGATTGTTTGAAGTGAAAAGGTGATATTCGTAGAAACTAAAAATTGGCTGAAAGGTTACACTCATCTTTACTTAGGAGCAAATTAATTTAAATTAATTTTGTGAAGTAAGTAAGACCCCTGAGCTAGCTTTGCCAGCTACTGACATTAGTGTGTTTATACTCTGAGAGTAGAGATTGAGTAATTTACTTTTCTTCAAAGAAATTACATTATTGAAAATATGTTAGAATTACAAATTCTTACAGATTTGTGCCAAAGTCGGACCAAAAAATTCCTATTTGGACTGCATATTGTACCTTGAGGCAGGGCCGTAACTAGGGCTGTGCGAGAGAGCCGACTGCCAAGGGTGCAATGCCAAAAGGGTGCAGTTTATCAATATTTTGGGTTAATTTGGTTAAAACTGAAGGCTAGTGGGCGGCAGTTTTCCTTCTCATGACAGGCGCTAAATTTTTAAGTTACGGCTCTGCCTTGAGGTATTGCCATATTATTAAACTGGTAAAAGAGGTATTAGAAGGAAGAGCAACTGCAGACTCTAGTAATTTGGTCAGGAAAATAGAAAACTATAAGACTTTTAATATCAAAACTCTGCACAGCCAGATAATTATTGCAAAGACAATGTTAAGTGAGGTCATAAGCTGAAGGCACTTAAAAGTATGTGTTTATGAATATCAGGCACTCACCCATTTGGAGTTAAAGTTTTCTGCATACCAGCCAATAGGATCCATGGGGAGGGTCATAGTATTTCTTCATATTACCGCCTATGGAATGCTGGGACCTTTCATTCACGAACTTTTCGAATGCCCCCGACCCTGCTGATGTGATTAGTTATCGTTTTAACAATTTTCTTACAGAGGAGGCGCAGTGGGCGTGAGAGCGGTGCAGTCAGCGACTAATCACAACGGTGCTTACGCAGGTTGACCGCACGTCACTGCCTCTTTCGAAGCTACATAATTCTTGGTCCTTTTGCGTGGAAGATACCTTGGCGTGCTTTGTGTGGCGCATCAATGTCAAGTCCAGAAGGGGAATAGTCACGCTGATGCCTGATTTATCCAATGTTAAGGGATTATTCCTTGGTCTAGTGTTAATGCTATTTTGGCATTAATAAAACTGCGACCTTTTTGCCAAAAGTTAGTACGCGTGTCTGCGTGGTTTTCTGGTTTTGATAAAGGTTACTCTCATAACATATGAAGGTTACTTAAGGTGCGTGAAAGTAAAGACATTAGCCCTATGCATTTTAACTAGAGATGGTCACTGACCCCTGTGTTTTGGTTTTGGATTTGGTTTTGGATCTGGATTACCATCGTGTTTTGGCTTTGTTTTTGCAAAACCGCCATTGCGTGTTTTGGTTTTGTTTTTTCTATTTTGTTGGAAAATCAATGTTTTTGGGCCTAAAATAATCCAATTTAGTGCTCCAATTGTTTCATAGATAAGTAATCTAATTGTAGAGGTAATAAATCATCCAAAAAACAGTTTAATTCCTAGTAGGTAGGCCATCATTTATTCTACACACAAAACAGATTATCTTCCTCTCCATCTATGCATATTGGCAATGCAGCCATTGTCTTTGGATGTATATTATACCCTACACTTATAGTTAAATATGTAAAGAAATGGAAAAAGGCAGTTTGCTTTCTGTCTCTATAGGCCCCCCTCCACTTGTTTAAAAAACCAAAAACTTCAGCCATTATAGACTGTACAATATTAATTAAAAATGGACAAAGCCAGTTTGGTTTCAGGCTCTCTAGGCCCCCCTCCACTTGTTGAAAATACAAAAAAATTCAGCCATTATAGACTATACAATATTAATTAAAAATGGACAAAGCCAGTTTGGTTTCAGGCTCTCTAGGCCCCCCTCCACTTGTCGAAAATACAAAAAAATTCAGCCGTTATAGACTGTACAATATTAATTGAAATGGACAAAGCCAGTTTGGTTTCTGCCTCTCTAGGCCCCCTCCACTTGTCGAAAATACAAAAAAATTCAGCCTTTATAGACTGTACAATATTAAGAGAAATGGACAAAGCCAGTTTGGGGTCACTCTGTCTATGACACCCTACCCTTAAGGAGAAATTGCCCAAACAGCAGCCTTTCAAGATGGTACGTGATATGGAAATGCCACAAGTCCCTTTCCTCTTTGGGGGTAGATTGCACCCTACACTTACAAAGAAAGTTTTAAAAAGATGTTATCGTCATCATCTTCAGCTTCATCCTCACCCTCATCAGTGTGTACGTCATCATCACAGACGATCAATTCATCGCCGCTTGAATCCGCCATTAGAGAATAGTCAGTGCTTGGATTGTTGGATGGTGAAGGCCTTCCTCGTGGTAGATGTAGTTCATTTTTATAAACATCATTTTCTCCACATTTTTGGGAAGTAACCTTCTACGGCGATCACTGACTAAGTTCCCTGCTGTGCTGAACACTCGTTCAGAGTACACACTGGAGGGTGGGCAGCTTAAGTATTGCAAAGCAAGTTTGTACATGGGTTTCCAAATGGCCTGCTTTTCTTCCCAGTAAGGAAAGGGACTGTCTGACATTTCCATATCAACTACCTCTTGAAAGTAATGCTCCACCATCCTTTGCATGTTTATACTCGTATGGGTGGAGTTATGGGCAAAGTGACACATTTTTTTGAAAAATCCTTTAAACCAGCACAGATGTTAAATTGTTCTGGTCTGCCCCCTGCGTCTTCCCTGCTTCTTTTTGGGAAATTTAATTTTTTACGAGCAGCAGCAGCAGCTTGAGAAAGTGAAGGAGGACACGTCGTCAAGCCGAGACCCAGTTCAGCGGCCAACTTGCTGAGCAATAGCTTCTTGCAAAAGTTCACATCTCGCTCATTTACAAGTAAAGACTCAATGTAGGTCTTAAACCTTGGATCAAGCACATTGGCCAAAACGTACTGATCCGAGTTCAAGATCTCAATAACTCGAGGATCATTGTGAAGCGAATGAAGTACTTGATCTACAAGGCCAACATACTTTGCTGAATTGCTTGCTTTCAGCTCCTCCTTCAGTTTCTCAAGCTGCTTTTCCAATAGTCTAATTAAAGGAATGACTTGGCTCAAACTAGCAGAGTCTGCACTCACCTCACACGTCACAACTTCAAATGGTTTCAGCACATTGCACGGCACTGAAAGGATTCCCCACTGTGCAAGAGTGAAATACATCCCCCCTCCTTTCCCAATGTCATGGCTTGTGCAATATGCTTGGATGGCTTTGCGCTGTTCCTCCATCCTCTGAAGCATGTACAGGGTGGAATTCCACCTCTTGCTTAAGTTGGTGGCAGGGCAAGTTAAACTGCTCTTGGAGCTGCTGTAATCTCCTACATGCTGTGGCTGAATGCCTGAAATGGCCTGAAATTTTACGGGCCACCGAAAGCATCTCCTGCACCTCACGGTTATTTCGTAGGAAGCTCTGCACCACCAAGTTGATGGTGTAAGCAAAACAGGGAATGTGTTGGAAATCACCCAGCTGTAATGCTCGCACTATATTGTTAGCGTTATCAGAAATGACATACCCTGGGGAGAGTCCAAGTGGTATAAGCCATGCATCAATCACATCTCTCAGTTTGCGTAACAAATTGTCAGCCGTATGCCTGTTAGTGAAGCCGGTGATACAAAGAGTGGCCTGCCTGTGACAAATGTTACGTAGTGGTGTACATGCTGCTGCCGTTCCTGCTGGTGAAGGTGAATGACCAACCCAGTGGGCTGTCACAGTCATATAGTCTTTGGTTTGGCCACTTCCACTTGTCCACATATCTGTGGTTACGTGGACAGTGGGCAGAATGGCATTTTTCAGCGTAATCTCTACATTTTTACACACTTTTTGGTATAGTTGTGAAATTGCTTTACGGGAGAAATGGTGTTGCAATTGATTTCTGCAACGCGGACACAAAACCTCAATTAACTGTGAAAAACCAGCTGCGTTTATAGTGGAGATTGGACGCAGATCTAACACTAACATTGCAGCAATGGCGTCTGTGATTCGCTTGGCGACTGGGTGACTGCTGTCATATTTGCTTCCCCTCGCAAATGATTGCTTCACAGTTAATTGCTGAAATGTAGGACTGCTCATTTTCTTGACCTGCCTCTGGGATGATGATTCACCCCCAGCAGCAGCAACAGCAGCAGCAGTGGGACTAACGCTTTCTTCAGAGGAATCAATAATAGTGCAGGAGTCATCCAGCTTTAAGTGGGATGCCGGGCTAACTCCGAGCGCTACTGAGGATATTGATGAGGATGGTGTGGTGGGTGTATTTTGTAGCTGTCGGGATGTCGGTGAGCGGAGGGTCTTAGCTGATGATGGAGTGCTTGTAATTTTTTGGGAAGAACTTTCAGCTTTTCCCAACACTTTGCCATGAACTCTCGTTAAATGGCGTAACATGGATGAGGTTCCAAGATGGTTAAGGTCCCTCCCTCGACTAACTGTGGCTTGACATACACTACAAATTACTATACAATTGTTGTCTGGATTTGGGTAGAAATAATTCCACACATAAGAAATGGATTTTTTTGTTTTATGCCGAGGCATGACAATGGCCTTTTTCTTGTCACGTGCCAGAACTGCTGCCACTGGTGCAGGACTTACACAAATAACCTCATCCTCATCAACGTCCTCATTAGCACTCTCATCGCCTACACAAATCTCGCCCTCATCCTCTTCTGAATTCCAAAGTGGCATCCTCAATTTGTGTATCACCGGCTACACTCGGGCTATTAAGGCACACATCAGCAGAATGCTCACGATTAGACATCAGACTGTTTGAATGGACTCTCCACAGGGATTGGTGTCATTTGTGAATCAGAGCAAACATTAACCTTTTAATGCCTTACTGTCATCTTGCAGCTCGGCTTTGACGCGTAACAATAGTTGTGCACCAATTGTAGGCTCGGTAACTTTTTGGGATCTGCCACTAATAGCCAAAGGTGAAGGCCTCATTCTCTTTTTGCCACTGCGTGTGTAGAATAGCATGTTGGCAAAAAAATTTTTATAGGCACTTAACTTTTGCTCAGTAACACTTCTTTTTTGCTTCAACACAGTTAAAAAAAAATTGTTTTTGTTTTTTGGACTGATTTCGAAACACTCTGTAGTTTGACATCGCCTTGCCCAGATGACGTACTGGGAACACTAACATCAGGACTGGTGACAGAACCTGGTTGCTCATTCTGCTCATATGTGGACTGCTTTGAATCCATTCTCAGCCCAAAGCACTTGTAGTGCTAAAAATTATTTGGTAAGATACTGCTGACAGATAGTAATTTTGACAGCCAGAAATATTTATGCACACTTAGGGGGGACACCCCAAATGCACTGGGGAGTGCTAAAAATTAGTTGGTAGATACTGCTGACAGATAGTAATTTTGACAGCCAGAAATATTTATACACAATTAGGGGGGACACCCCAAAAGCACTGGGGAGTGCTAAAAATTAGTTGGTAGATACTGCTGACAGATAGTAATTTTGACAGCCAGAAATATTTATGCACAATTAGGGGGGACACCCCAAATGCACTGGGGAGTGCTAAAAATTAGTTGGTAGATACTGCTGACAGATAGTAATTTTGACAGCCAGAAATATTTATACACAATTAGGGGGGACACCCCAAAAGCACTGGGGAGTGCTAAAAATTAGTTGGTAGATACTGCTGACAGATAGTAATTTTGACAGCCAGAAATATTTATGCACAATTAGGGGGGACACCCCAAATGCACTGGGGAGTGCTAAAAATTAGTTGGTAGATACTGCTGACAGATAGTAATTTTGACAGCCAGAAATATTTATACACAATTAGGGGGGACACCCCAAAAGCACTGGGGAGTGCTAAAAATTAGTTGGTAGATACTGCTGACAGATAGTAATTTTGACAGCCAGAAATATTTATACACAATTAGGGGGGACACCCCAAAAGCACTGGGGAGTGCTAAAAATTAGTTGGTAGATACTGCTGACAGATAGTAATTTTGACAGCCAGAAATATTTATGCACAATTAGGGGGGACACCCCAAAAGCACTGGGGAGTGCTAAAAATTAGTTGGTAGATACTGCTGACAGATAGTAATTTTGACAGCCAGAAATATTTATGCACAATTAGGGGGGACACCTCAAAAGCAATGGGGAGTGCTAAAAATTAGTTGGTAGATACTGCTGACAGATAGTAATTTTGACAGCCAGAAATATTTATGCACAATTATGGGGGACACCCCAAAAGCACTGGGGAGTGCCAAATATTGAAATGAAAAAAACCTCTATCCTCCTCTCTTCTCTAGCGATTTTTATTACAACAATTGGAATAAGAATATTGGATTCTCTGTCCCTGCTCTAATCGGCCTGTGACTACACCCTGCTCTGTCAAATGGCGATGGATTGCTGTGGAGACGTGTATTTATAATCTTG
Source organism: Mixophyes fleayi (assembly GCF_038048845.1). NCBI lineage: Eukaryota > Metazoa > Chordata > Amphibia > Anura > Limnodynastidae > Mixophyes > Mixophyes fleayi. The sequence goes on along the minus strand of NC_134412.1, from coordinate 35,404,854 downwards.
AAGTATCGCGAGAACCGAGCCCCGAGATCCGACAACATCACGATGACGTTCGGCCTCGATTTGGATTCAGAGCGGGCGGGAGAGTACCGAGCTACTCAGCTCGGTACTCGGATACCCAAAGTTCGGGTGGGTTCGGTTCTCGGGGAACCGGACCCGCCCATCTCTAATTTTAACGCAATTCAGTATGTATGATTACCAGATATGCTAAACCCACTAAAATACTTAGAAATTAATTTAGTGAATGAAATTGGGGGAAGAAAATCATTTAAAAAGGTGATGTCAACCTCATACTTGAGTCAATATTGCTAGTCTCCCCAAAGTAATATAATGGAAAAGGGAGTGGATATTAAACTAATGTTAGATTATGTTTTACCAAATTGATGTAAAATGATCAACATCAAATACCATCTGGATAAAATTTTACAATTCATTTCTTGAATGTAAGTAATAATAAATGATTTATGTGCAAGTGCGTAAATTTTATTTGACATCCCTCCGAAACTAATCTAATCCAGATTTTGTTATAAGTTTTGTTCAAATAAATATTTCTAATATGGTTAGTTATGTTTTCACTGAAACACATGTGTCCAAGGGTTAATAACACTCTGCAGTGCATACTCTGCAGAAAACACCAGATAAATAAAACAGAAAAACGTGATTACATTTTTAAGGTTGTGGGTTCTTTGGTTATATTGTATGTACTTTATAAAAGTCTCAAAGTAGTGTAATTCTCTGTATTTTCTAATTTAGATAGCTTTCCTTCTGACCCAAATCAAAAATGATTAATACACAAAAAAGGAATTGTAGGAGATGGACTATATGAAATATTTTTCAGTTTACTATAATTCTGGTTAACCAGGGCCGGTGCTAGGGTCCACGGCGCCCTAGGCATTTTTAAAAAAGCGGCGCCCCCCCTCCCCGCAAAAATCGCCGCCCTCCTCCCTCCTCTCCTTACCTTGTCTCACCACCGCCGCCTCTCTGCTCCGTCTCCTCCCCTCCACTCACTGACACTAGTAAGTGGAGGGGAGGAGACGGAGCAGAGAGGCGGCGGTGGTGACAAAATAGCCTCTTCCCCCCTCCCCCGTGCATCTGAATGCTGTGCGGCGGCCGTGACAGGTATGGTCAGCGGTCGCCGCACAGTTTTAAAGTAATTTTCATTCTGGAGGGCGCCCTCCAGGCGCCCTCCAGAGCTCGGCGCCCTAGGCAAGTGCCTAACCTTGCCTAATGGAAGTACCGGGCCTGTGGTTAACCAGACGACATATACATTACAATGTGATCATCAGTTAACCAAATTTTTCCAGTATGACTGTTTAAAACCTGAACAGACTTTGATCAGGTAGAATAATTATTGATGGTCATTTGTGAGTCACACAATTTTAAAATTGCTGATTAATTGCCACTGTAGCTAAGTATCATAAATCCAAGTTGTAATTACACAAAAAGTGTTGAGCACATCAAAACACAAATGCATATGGTAAAATACACAACATACCTCTAATCACATTAAAAACACAGGAGAGGGTCAGGAATGCCCAACATGCATTGGCTCTTCCGGGTGACAGGTGCTTGGAACTGTGGAGCCAATCTAAAAACTGTTCGGCAAGTCAAGTCTTTATCTTGGAATTTTTCTTGAAAACAGATGTCCACCCGATTACTCAGAGAGATCAATTCAAGAGAGGTAGGTAGCTCTCGAGATGCTAATTAATCATTAATATGATCCATCAACCCCTGCCAAAATGCTACCACCAAAGCCTCATCGGGAATTGCACCACGTATTGCCCCACGGAGCGAGAGCACTAGTGAAGCAGAGGAAGTATCACTGGGTTCATAAAAAATTTAGCAAACTGCAGCTATGACAGGTGAACAGTTCAGTAGTAACGGGTTGCTTCGCTCTCATAGAAGGCATGTCCAGGCTATGGCTTGGCCTGAGAGCAGAGAGATAAAGAAAAGCAATCTTCGCTCTCTTTTGGATAGAACATTGATTCGCAAACCCTCAGCAAGTTTTAGGATCTCTGTTGTATTTCGTGGGAGTAGAAAGCGGCATCCTGGAGGAAGGTATGGGAGCTGCCACTGCAGCAGGAGGTTCCGGAGGAGGAGGAGAATTATTCAGCATATTTCGTTGAGATCATACCCGGGTAGATAGGCCTTGGAGGCATTGTACCAACTGGACTTCGTAGCATCTTGTCTGTCCATTCTGTCCAAAACATGTTGGAGCATCTCCTTGGGAAATTGATCTCCTGTAGAACCCATTAATGGGCTGATCTTACTCTCATAAAGCACACAGGAATGGTAGGATTCCTACACTCTCCCTGGTTTAGCTCCACCCACCATGAGGTGTGGAGTTTAATGTGGTGAAGTTGTTCGCTAGGGACCCCCGCAAGAAGGTTTGGTCATTGCTGCATACACCAGGCAGGTAGTGGTTCTCCGGATAGTTACCAGATAAGACTGACAGAAAAAAAGAATTTTAACCGACAAAAGGAGAACAGGATAGCAAAACCAGGATACAAGGATTACTAGAAAAGCAACGGATACAGGATACCAGGATTAGCTGAGAAGTAAATAGTGCTGGATACCAGCATCTGCTGAGTAGGAACAGATACAGGATACCAAGATGCCACAAGGATTATACAGGAATACAGGAGCCAGACATTCCAGGAGCTTAGCAGGCTAACATGACATAAAGATCTGGCACCATATTGCCTGAACAGGTGCCTTAAATAGTTCTCAGGATGAGGAGGAGTGACAGGTAATTAGCCAATGGGGAGAAAAGAGGATTACATAAGACAGGAGTGCGCAATTCAAGATGGCGACCACCGTTGGAATGCCGTCAGTGGCAATAAGTCTGACAGAGGAGGCCAAGCCTGTGCACCGGATCCCAGCATGTAAGCCGGAGGGTCAGACATGTAACAATAAATCATGTCAGACCGCACAGAACTTATGTCATTACATTGTGTATTATAATAAAATATATATACTCTTTTTGGTTTTATTCCTATTTATCTATCTTTAAATTGTTCTTTATCATTCTGCTTGATCCAGAATATGTACAGTATTTATTTCTCTCTCTTCATTTTTCCATTCAAAGTTTGATTATTTTGTTAGTGTTGTTAATATCATTCAAACATCTTTGTTTAACTCACTTTATAAACCAGTTCCCTATCTAACTGGAGATATGTTTAATTTCTACATCATTTACTTATTACAGCCAAAATATCATATGTGTGTGGTTTATTTTTCAATCCTTTGCATTTAGGTTTATAGTACTGCAGATAAACATACAATTATTGACTTTGCATCTGGTCATTACTGAAGCTGGCTACACTTATTTTCACAATGAGTAACACCTCCTTTCCTCAGTTAGGGTGTGAGTACTAATCTTTGTGTGTCCTGTCTGGAAATGGACTCTTTACCTTGTGTTCAGTCTTACGCAGTGCCTCCACCTTGGTCTAAATACGGTAGTGTTCTGGAGTTAGCAACACCAGAAAGAGACTACTATAGTGTGAACAATGCAATAGCACAGTGGTTTCCAAACTGTGTGCTTAGGCTCCCTGGGGTGCGGCGATCTCACAAGGGTGCCTCGGCCAGGGCCAGTGGTAAGCAAGGCAGGGGACTACTTGGTAATTATTTTGGCTTAGGGGTGCCTTGAAAAAATTATGGAGATGCTAAGGGTGCCTTGAACTTAAAAAGTTTGGAATCCACTGCAATTGCATAAGCATAACAAAATAAAACACACTACCACATTTTGTGCATAGCACTTAAAATGGATCTCTCTAGTATATTATAAACTTGAGGTACCTATATTACACTTACATAATACTTCCTATACTAAAATATTGATATAAATCCATATATAATATCTATCTATGGATATGCAGCTTTATCACAAGTTGGAATATAGGCCCCTGTTCTTTCAGTTCCAATTGAAAGAAGTTGGCAGCCTGCAGTGGAAGACAATGTCCTCTGTGTAAATTTTTACTACAGAACACTTTTGCTGCTTTCTCTTGATTTAAGTCCAATCACTCTAACTATCTCTATCTAGCTAACAAATATGACTCAGTCTAATCACTTAAATAATATAAGAAACATGGGTACTTATCAGCCTGTCTCTTTCTCTCTTTGCTCCTCTGTTCATATCTCTCATAGCACTCCAGCTTATAATGTCTCCTGTTATGGCACACTCGCTTTCTATACAGCGCTTGGCTCTCTCATCACCGCTGTATCCCTTGTTCAATACTGTTTCCTCTCCTCTCCTCCGTACTCCTTCTCATCTTCCAACTGCTACACATCTACCAGTATCCAGTCATATCTCTCACCTAACTTTCACTTTTTTCTCGCTCCCTTGGTCTCAGTGATGTCACTGTGAGCAAAGCTTTATCAATCACTGACATTAGTGCGTATGTGCTGTGCCATCATGTCTGCCAGCACTACACACTCCTCATGTGGGGCTGGTACTCCAGTGACCATTTGATGGGCAAGTGCCACACCCTGAAAAGGAGCATTGGTTATTACATGCTGACTATTAACACAGATACACAGGCCTTGTCAAACATCTGCTCTGACTGTAGGGGGTCCAAAGTATGGCCACGGATAGGCCCAATAGGGATGAACTATACTGGGCACTTCAATAGCCCTTCCTAATTGTTCGTAGGCTAGCATCATGGGAGCCCTATAATTTAGCCTAAGTTGCCTGGAGGCTGCAGAGCGTTCCCGGTCTCCCCCTGACACCCCTCCTGGGTGTTCATTATCTCCTCCAACTCTGCAGTCTCTAGAAGGACTCTTCACTGGTTCACTTCAGAGATGATCTCTGATCCAATTTTTTAAAATTTTCACACTTGCTCTCTTCTTGACTTCCCCAAAGCCCTATCAGTAGACTTGAGTAGCCCAGCATGTCTCTGAGTGGTAACAACATTTTCTGCCTCTATAGTAAGATGGTCGTATCCCCACTCACTTTTTTCTTTAGATTCAGGGTTCTTCCTTTGATGAGTTTCATCAAGCTGTTGAACTCCTTGCCTACTGGATCGTCTCTGCTGATTATGTGAAAAAAATTTCAATCTCCTCACTCTGGAACCTTACATCCCTACGATGGGCAATAGGTGTTGTCTATGGTAGGTTTTCACAGGTCTTTTCTGCTCTTCGGGTTTCACATGATATACAGGTGACGCAGGCATTTTGGGCACCACTTTATATGGCTCTCTCCTCCTGCAATTTGCCCATTCATATTTTCCTTCTCCAGGCCAGAATTTTATTGCATCAAACCCATGATGCAATAAATGACCTGCTCTTCTCTGCCTTCATCTTCTGTGTCTGGACACACTAGTGCAACTACTTGCACATCCCTTTTGATGCCAGCCACTGCTCTTAAAAATTTGAAGCTAACAGTTAAATATCCCAAATATTGATAACTTCGGTCATTAAGACCCCAGATAGTCAATCCGGACAACTGGTGCAACTCTACATTAGACAGATTCTCATTATACCACTTTTCAAATATAATGGATACTTGTGAACCACTTGTCAGGCGCCGTACCCGCTGTTCTTCCGCTTTGCGGGGATGGACGCCTGTGGAGCCGCTCACTGCGCCCTGTTGCCTAGCAACAGGGGTGGAGCACCCCCCAGCTGTCTTCCGTCGGGCGCATGCTAGGCAACAGGACGCTATTATCGGCACTCAGTGTGTCTGATTCAGCCTCCTCCAATCCCTGCTCCCCTGCTCCTATTTAAATCTGGCTCTGGCGCCATAGGGGTGCCAGAGTAACAGGTTTCTGTCTCCAGCTATTCTAGTGAGTGTTTCCTGTTGTGACCCGGCTTCCCTGACCATCCTTCTGTGTATCTGCTCTCCTGTTGTGACCGAGCTTGTCGACCATCCTCCTATCTGCGTGCCCCACTTTGTTCCTGCGACCTTGGCTTGTTTGACTACCCTTCTGGATTCTCCTTTTGTACCTTGCATCCCCGATTGGTTTGACCCGGACTGTCTGACCCTTCTATCACTACACCGGCAACTGGCTAGTAGGACCGCAACCTGCGTGCCCTGTGCAGCGAAGTCCAAACCTCCTTGCGAGGGTCCCTGGCGAATACCAGGGGTACGTTAGACTCCGCACCTACTAGTTCAATAGTGCTAATACCAGTTAGTGTTCTCCTCTATTCAGGCCTGACACCACTATCTACTAGAGTAGTACATTTCTTCCCATTAATAAGAGCAGGCACATGTTGCGTTGTACCCACTAGATTGGGTGGTAATGATCTCCTCTTGGCACAAGAGTTCCTCACAAAGTTTGTCCTACTCTCGTATTTCTCGACTGCTCATCTTGGCGAGGGGAGCATTGTAGTGACTCTCCCTTGTCCCAGCTTTTTGGACACTGCCGAGCGATGTGCCCCACTTGATCCCATTCATAGCACCTGCAAAGGGTGCCTCCCCGACCCTCGTTTCCCAACGGTGGTTAAGGGTGACATGTTTTTTTCGGTAGCACTCTTGGATACACACAGTCATGGCCAAAAGTTTTGAGAATGACACAAATATTATTCTTCACAAAGTCTGCTGTCTCAATTTTTATGATGGTAATTTGCATATACTACAGAATGTCATGAAGAGTGATCAGATGAATTGCAATTAATTTCAAAGTCCCTCTTTGCCATAACAATGAACTTTATCCTAAAAACTAAATTTCCACTGCATTTCAGCCCTTCCACAAAAGGACCAGTTGACATCAAGTCAGCGATTCTCTCATTAACACCGGTGAGAGTGTTGACGAGGACATCGCTGGAGATCACTCTGTCATGCTGATTGAGTTAGAATAACAGACTGAAAGCTTTAAAAGGAGGGCAGTGCTTGAAATCATTGTTCTTCCTATGTTATGTTAACCATGGTTACCTGCAAGGGAACACATGCAGTCATCATTGATTTGCACAAAATGGGCTTTACAGGCAAGGATATTGCTGCTACTAAGATTGCACCTAAATGAACTATTTATCGGATCATCAAGAACTTCAAGGAGAGAGGTTCAATACTTGTGAAGAAGGCTTCAGAGCGCCCAAGAACGTCCAGCAAGCGCCAGGACCATCTCCTAAAGTTGATTCAGCTGCAGGATCGGGGCACCACCAGTGCAGAGCTTGCTCAGGAATGGCAGCAGGCAGGTGTGAGTGCATCTGCACACACAGTGAGGCAAAGACTTTTGGAGGATGGCCTGGTGTCAAGAAGGCTAGCAAATAAGCCACTTCTCTCCAGGAAAAACATAAGGGACTATAGGACTGAGGTAAAGTCATTTTCTCTGATTAATCCAATTTCAGATTGTTTGGGGCATCTGGAAAAATGCGTGTCCGGAAGAAGGAAAGGTGAGCGCTACCATTAGTCTTGTGTCATGCCAACAGTAAAGCATCCTGAGACAATTCATGTGTGGGGTTGCTTCTCAGCCAAGGGAGTGGGCTCACTGACAATGTTACTTAAGAACACAGCCATGAATAAAGAATGGTACCAAAACATCCTCCAAGAGTAACTTCTCACAACCATTCAAGTACAGTTTGCTGCCTTTTCCAGCATGATGGAGCACCTTGTCATAAGGCAAAAGTGATAACTAAGTGGCTCAGGGATCAAAATATCAACATTTTGGGTCCATGGCCAGGAAACTCCCCAGACTCCCCAGACTTTAATCCCATTGAGAACTTGTTGTAAATTCTCAAGAGGCGGATGGACAAACAGAACCCACAAATTCTGACAAACTCCAAGCATTGATTAGGCAAGAATGGGCGGCCATCAGTCAGTATGTGGCCCAGAAGTTGATTGATAGCATGCCAGGGCGAATTTGCATTAATAAGCCATTCCTCGGATATATATGTATATATAGGTACCCATTGGTATATAGGTATATATAGGTATACGTATATATAGGTGGGTATATATGGGCTAGGTATATATATATACATATATATATATATATATATATATATATATATATATATAGATATCTAATATATAAATGCTTAGTGGCGTCTGTGTGTGTGTGGAAAAAAAAACAAGTTGCAGCGCCACCTGCTGGGCAGAGTTATACACTGACCTACTAAATTCTTAGTGTGTGTGTAAAATTTTTTAAAAAGGGCTGAAATTTGGTAGGGCTCAAACTCATTTTCGTGAGGTAATTTTACCTCATGAACACACATGTGTAGAGGCGTGCGTTAGTGAGTGTGTGTGTGTGTGTGTGTGTGTGTGTGTAAAAAACTATTTTCTCAGAAAGGGCTCATCCAATTGACCTGAAATTTGGTATACTGACATTATTTGACAAAAAAATTAGAATAGTTAAGTCAGTTAACTTCCATCATCCCCCCTTCCCCCCGTGGGAGGGGTAGTAAAGGCTAAATTTACAAGTTGAGGGGTCAAACTCATTTTCGTGAGGTAATTTTACCTCATGAACACACATTAAAAAGGCCGCTTGCATCGGGAACTAACGCTCTTCCACTGAGGAGGCCTGGGCTAGGTCCAAATGCATGACAAGAACCTTTTTAAGACCTTAAGTAGCTTGATTTGACTAGAATGCATGAGTATCATGCACGGGTTAACTTGTGTGTGTGTATATATATATATATATATATATATATATATATATATCCCTGGGCAGGCACCCCTTGGTGCCTGCTAAGGGGTGGGATATATTAGGGAGCAAGTGGACAGTCAGTTCTTGAAATTGTTGTGTTGGTAGCAGGAAAAATGGCCAAGCATAAGGATCTGAGCAACTTTGACAAGGGCAAAATTGTGATGGCTAGAAGGCTGGGTCAGATCATCTCCAAAAGGGCAGGTCTTGTGGGGTGTTCCTGGCATACAGTGGTTCGGCTCTACCAAAAGTGGTCCAATTAAGGACAACCAATGAACCGGCAACAGGGTCATAGGCACCCAAGGCTCTTTGATGCGCGTGAGGAGCAAAGGCTAGCCCGTCTGGTCCAATCCCAAAAGAGAGCTAATATAGCACAAAGTGCAGAAAAAGTTAATGCTGGCTATGATAGAAACATGTCAGAACACACAGTGCATCGCAGGTTGCTGCATATAGGACTGCATGGAAGTAGACCTGTCATAGTGTCCATGCTGATCCCTGTCCACCGCCGAAAGTGCCTACAATGGGCACGTGACCACCAGAAGTGGACCATGGAGCGATGGAAGATGAATCATGTTTTCAAGCTGGCGAAGGCAGTGTGATGCTCTGGGCAATGTTCTGTTGATAAACTTGGGTCCTGGCATTCATGTGGTTGTTACTTTGACATGTGCCACCTACCTAAACATTATTGCAGACCAAGTACACTCCTTCATGGCAATGGTGTTCCCTGATGGCAATGGCCTCTTTCAACAGGATAATCCACCCTGCCACACTTGTTCAGGAATGGTTTGAGGAGCATGACAAAGAGTTCTAGGTGTTGGTACTTTGAGACACAATCCCCCTGATGCAGCATGAGCTGCAGCTAATGGCTGTTTAGTGGTTCATAAAAAGCCATATAAATACATGTTTTGGACACATTTGTCTTCCTTTGTTCCATGCAACAGTTTTCTTGACAAAGTTCCTATTACAGCACTTACATATAAGATACTGGACTGAAATAAAGAGATTATTCTCCCAGTGTTTGCGTGGGTTTGCTCCGGGTGCGCCAGCTTCCTCCTACATTCCAAAACATACTATTAGGTTAACTGACTGCTTTGAAATTGACCTTAGTCTCTGTCTGTGTCTATGGGCGTGTATTAGGGAATTTAGACTATAAGCTCCAATGGGTCAGGGACTGATGTCAGTGAGTTCTCTGTTCAGCACTGCGGAAATAGTGGCGCTATATAAATAGATGATGATGATGATTATTATAAATGGTGAGTGTCCTCTCTATCTTGAATATATGCTAGCTCTTTATATATATTTAGAAGTGGTGGTATAGAAAATGTAATTGAATGGTATCTGATAGTTTTACAATGTAGGCAGTAGGAGAAGTGACTGCACCACTGTATACCAGCCCACTTTGAACACTGTATGTATATATATTTATATATATATTATTAAAGTAATTCTATCGTTTTCAAATAAGCATTGCATAGGCGATTGTATTGTGTTTCCAACGCACAAAGTGATTTATTTTAGCAGATGTAAATAGTTAACAGTTCAATACATTATTATATTATGATACAGTACAGTACAGCCAATACCAAAAGATACATACACACTGCTGCGTTTGCATGCGCTCGCACTGCGCTCCCACGGTACCCGTGGACAGTAGTTCACTCTTAAACACTGTGGTCAGAGTAGACTGAAGACTGGGAGCGCAACTTGATCATATATACATTCAGTGTTACAGAGAGAACAATGCAGATGATGTGGCTTGCTTCTATAGGTCCAGACTTCAGGAAGGTCCAGAGGGTTGCAGATCATAGGCTGGTTCAATCCAAGGAATCCAAAGGTGGGGGTCATCTCTCCAGGGGATGAGCTCTGTTCTTCCCGCCAAAACTCCAATTACAACCAGTCCATTAGCATTTTACAGTCAGCATCATATTAAAGGTTTATTCCCTAACATCAATAACTAGAGTATGCAATGTGCGATCTCTTCACCGAATGCTGCTGATGTAAAGGGGATTAATATGATATCAGACATGACACCTTTCCTTTAACCTGAACCTTTAATAACACTGACGTGTACATGTAATCATAATATATAAACTAATAATAAACTAAATACTATCTGCTCATAAATTACTGTATAAAGGAACCAATATGAATATGAATTATATAAATAACTAAATGTTGTAATGCGAGTGTGTACGTGCGTATTTTACCGTGCAATAGCTGTATGCCACGTGTAGCGTGGCATACTAAGTGCAATCGGCCAATAAAACAATATTAGCCAATATACTTTCGTTCATCCAATTATACGACTTCGACAATATATATACAGTTTATATATAGTAAATTATTACGCTTTTTATATAGCACCAACACAAAGTTATACAAAGTGTTTACTTATTCACATCAGTTCCTGTGGAGCTTACAATCTAATTTTCTTATTACAGGCACAGGAAGCAATTAATCTATCAGTATGTTTGTTGACCACGAGAGAAAACAAAAATGTCAAACTCCAAAAATTGTCAATACAAAAACCCAGTGACCCCATTTTTTTTTTAAAGTACAAGGCTTATGCCTTCTATCGCCAAAGCACATAAATACGTAGAGCACAAAGGACATGATTTTGAGTTAGGAGCAAAGCAAAGAAAAGGAGCAACCTTGCACCTAGACAAACCATGCTACAATGCAATGGGTACAAATTGACTTATTTTTTTGCACGCACGGAAAATACTGGCTATTTTTTTCATGTAGCACACAAATACTTGATAGCTTTATTTTTAAATTACAGCTGATCTATGACATGCCGTACCCAACTATAAATCTGTCCCTACATTTTAAATTTACCTCCCCCTCTAATGCAACATAAAGTACAAATTTGCTCATTTTCTTTGCATTGCTCCTAACTCATAATCAGGTGCAAAATGTTCACAAGAATGCAGTCTTCAGGCCCTTTTTTTTTCCAGCCCCCCAGGTTCATAAGGCTCCTATGGTGACAAGTGTCTTCATTCCCCATTTGCAGCAAGGGTAGAGGGGTTGCTTTAGCTCATACTTGCCTACTCTCCCGGAATATGCAGGAGGCTCCCGAATTTCGGGGAGTCTTCCCAGACTCCCAGAAGAGTAGCCAAACCTCCCGGACCCTGTAACATGCTGAAGTTCACTGCATTGAATAGCGGTGGGGGGAGGGGGGCTTAATAGAGTCATTAAGCCCCCCCGATATTCAATACCTTGAATTCCTGTATTTTATGGTAGGGGAGGGGCTATACTGACTTAATGAAGTTGCCACGCCCCTCCTACCCTCTGTCACATGATAGTGTAGGCAAGTATGCTTTAGCTAGTGTCAACTGAGGTGTTTCCAAAGGCCTGAATCATTGGCTCTTTCACATGGAAGAGCTTCTGAATGATTCAGGGAAGTAGGAACCATAAGGTCATACTAATCCCCCTACACCTTTGGGGCAGGCACCAATGAAGGTCCACCAATCCACCTCAATCCAAATGGAAACGAAAAACAAACAGATCCCAATTCTAACCACTGTACCACCCAAATAACTTTTTATATCTCAACATATATGTATTTAATAGTATTAGTGAGAGCTAGGATGCTATTCAGTAAAGTGAAATAAATAAATCAATAAAACAGTGCCTCTTGGTGGCAACAAAAACACATAAAATGGAAAAATATTTGCTTGATTTCGCTACATAATAAGGTTTGAAGAAATAATCACTTAGCGCAAAGTGATTTTTATTTAGCAAATGTAAAAAAATAATGTTTTTAAAGTAAGTCACATTACAGTATAATAACCCTCTAACTATTCCTTCTGTAGTGTACTGTATCTTTTGTTCATCTTGATATATACAATGACAACCACTGATTTGTTTATTCATTCTGTGGTCTAGGCAGAATAAATCATTGACCTGAAGATCTTTACAATACAGTTTAGTGCCTGAGGCTCGGGAAGCCAAGCTATGAAGATATAAAGCTTGACTCACATTCTTGCATTTCAAAGCAGTTTCTTTATCACTGGGTCACCCCTCCCTAGCAAGTATGTAAACCTTGCAACAAAATGTGTTTAGATTATAACCATTACATGGATTCATTCAAGTGTTCCTTCCCTTTTCAAATATAGCACCCAGCTGTCATATTATGTGTACTCAAAAACAAGAGCATATATTAAGGAGTAGATGTAATGCTCTTAGGCCTCATAGATAATGTTTTTTCAAAGCTTCATGTGTAGATTAGAGGTGCTCAAAATTTCATCTATGATGGGATAGGCAAAGTTTGTCTCTCCAGCTGTTGCTGAACTACATTGCCCAAGATGCGCTGCTAGGCAACGACTAAACACAGTAAGAGTTGTAATCCCAAATTAATCCCATACATTTTTAGGGGGAAATTTAATTAGCCACTATGTTACGCCGAACAAAGCGGCTGCGCACGTTTTCAGGCACTTGGGTACCCCAACATTGCGTATTTCTTCTTGCACCTTTATGGGGTGCGAGGGGAAATCCGCGATGTTACATCGCCGCAGAGTGCATTCACAACTCCTCCGGAGGCTCTGAGGCAAACTGAATTCTCTCCTTTAATTTATTTAATGTGTTAGACTCTACCGCCTGACTAGAGGGCTCTTTCATGTATTTATTGAATGTTATGTGTTTAGAATTTTATTAGCTGTTTACAAAACAGTTGTTTACTTTTAAAATGTGTCATTTTATATATCCATTGCAGGGTTTCTTTATGGGAAGAGTGGTATGTCATTTATACATCAATGTTGCAGGCTGGATCCTGCTAAAAAAAAGATGACAAACAATAAAAGATCATAGAGGTCCTCAGGGACGCTGGAGGGTGGGCGGCTGCTCAGAATAGCCTTGCAGGGTCGCACCTGGCCCCCATGCAGATGGATGAACATCTCAATTGTCTCCACCATCCTAATTTTCATTTTATTTAACAGAACATTCTGGCAGTCAGCCTAAAGAGCTCTGTATACCCGTATGTTACCATACTCTGGAAGTAGAGAGGTGGAGATGGGGGGGGGGGGGCTTAATCTCCTTAAGAATCTGACTGCAAGTGAAATTTAAGCAAAAAAAAAAAAAATCACTACCAAACATATCTTAGAGCAATATTTCTTTGTGATATATATTCGGTAGAACCTGGCAGTAGGACTCATGATTGGAATGAAAACGGAAACACCAGGGCTGCCTCTAAAACAAAGAGGTCTTTGAAGTGGGACTAAGCATTTCTGCAGCACAATCCCACCAGCATGCGATCATAAAGCCACTACAGTAAGAAGCTTAATATATACAATCAGAAAAAAAACATGTCAAAGGTCAACAAACATGCTTGAACCATCTTATTTACTGTGGTCCAAGAGTTAGACCTATGTTCTGCCGGGTTCTTACTAAACTACAAATGTTTATTTATTCATTGTTGCTGTTCTTTTTTATCATTGCTGTGTTTTAGTTTTTAGATATTTGTGTTTTTTAGCTGATCCTTTCTAGAGCAAATTGTTATAAATAGCTCAGCTACACTAGCAGAATTGTAAAGGTTTGACGATTAAAAGTACGTGATTGAGTGGCTCTTTCATTTTGGAATTCAAATGCTGGGATAGCCTTGGGTGGCATACACAGTCTCACGTATCACTTGCAAGTACTCCACGCTGATAGCTCATACAGTGAGGGTGTAATGTGACCTAAAATTAGTGACAAAGAGATGAGGTGATATACATATGCAGGAATGGGAAGAGATGGGGGAGGGAGGTGTTCAGAGGATAAAAGAGAAGGCTTCCAAATCTCTTTCACCAATTGCCTTCCTTTCCATCCCCCCCCTGAGAGGGGAAAGCTTTGTCAACAAAAAACAGTGTGATATGAAGGAAAAAAGAAAAAACCTCCAAGGTGCAAACAATGAGACAGAAGGGGCTGTTTGAAGTGAGAAAGGGATAAATATGCGAGGGGAGGGGTAGATGAACCAGAAGGAAAGTTTGAACTGCTAAGGGGATTATAAGAAAAAAAATCCTACCTTCCTCCTGACTTCACTTTTTTCTGCCCTAACTTACACAGGCAATCGCTAAAAACAAGTCTATAAGGATATATTCAGTGCTGCTGAACCGAGAGTGTGATATCCTTCATTTCCTTATATATACCTCATATATACAAGTAGAGCACACCACTAGGTTGTTTTTTTTACATAAGTGGCAGTATCTGGACTGAAAAGTTTAACAATTAATACACATTAGCTTTATTTGTAGAATTTGTATTTGTTCTTCTCATATATTAAGCTATATGATTTAACACATATTTTACATTATGGGCTTAGAACTGAACTGATTGCATTTTTATATCATCATCCCAGTCAGTTATATTGTTTTTAACCTGTTATTAAGTTTTGCTCTTTTCAATATAATATATATATAATATAAAATAATATGAATGCACCTTCTGCATCAACACAAGAGTTATACTTACGCTTGCCAAATTTGCCTGAAATTGGCAAGTTATGGGTGGCAAATGATCAAAAATGATTGCCAAGAATGTTACAAATTTAGTCAGATTATAAATATACAGAGAGGAAAGACTGATCAGACTGTGTGTGAGGCCATTGACCAACTGCACTGACTGGGCCTGATTACTGAATAACAGCATCTATCTATCTATCTATCTATCTATCTTTACACCTTTAATTGGGGGTGGAGGCAAACTGGACAGAGGCAAACATTCAGTTCAAACTCCTGTGTAACCAGATTTAGTCATCCACTGCAGAATGCAACGTGTCAATAGCTCATGTGGAAGATCCAAGATGTTATGTCCTGTTCACTGGAGGGCAGAGCCGGATTTAGACCTCATAGGGCCCTAGGCAGGATACTGTTTTTGGGCCCCCTCCCTGAAACAATCCATAGCACTATATTTTTGCAGCCTACCATATACCCCTATAGTTACGTAGAAGTGAAAGCATGTGCCGCCGCATGCCTACCATATACCCCTATAGTTACGTAGAAGTGAAAGCATGTGCCGCCAAAGGAGGTGAGGGCGTGGCTTGCATCTTTGGGGGCGTACCTAACATGTGAAAAGAGCAAGGCCACCCTGCTGCAGAAAAAGGCACCCCTAAATAATTACCAAGCAGTCCCGTTTTTTTAAGTAGTTGGGTCAAAACAACTTAATAAAGATTGAAGTCAGGGCAGAAATACTTACTTAAGTTGTTTGCAAAAATAATACGCATAAATCCAAGTATGTGCTCTTGTCACTTTTGTCCCTCTATCATCACACTGTGCCCCTTCATTGTCACTTTTGCCCCTTCACAATATCACATGTGCCCTTTCACCATCACCTCTGTGCCCATCACCACCTCTGTGCCAATCACCATCACCACCTCTGTGCCCTTCACCATCACCACTTCTGTGCCAATCACCATCACCACCTCTGTGCCTCTTCACCATCACCACCTCTGTGCCCATCACCACCTCTGTGCCAATCACCATCACCAATTCTGTGCCCCTTCACCATCACCACCTCTGTGCCCTTCACCATCACCACTTCTGTGCCAATCACCATCTCTGTGCCCTTCACCATCACCACCTCTGTGCCCATCACCATCA
Organism: Mixophyes fleayi; assembly: GCF_038048845.1. NCBI lineage: Eukaryota > Metazoa > Chordata > Amphibia > Anura > Limnodynastidae > Mixophyes > Mixophyes fleayi. The sequence goes on along the minus strand of NC_134412.1, from coordinate 35,388,704 downwards.
CCACCTCTGTGCCCATCACCATCACCAATTCTGTGCCCCTTCACCATCACCACCTCTGTCCCCCTGTTGTTTTACTTACCTTTCTATTGCCTTTCTTCTCCGGCGCGCTGCTCCTCCTCGGTCAGTCCAGATTTTAAAAAAAAATCACCATCACCACCTCTGTGCCCTTCACCATCACCACTTCTGTGCCAATCACCATCACCACCTCTGTGCCTCTTCACCATCACCACCTCTGTGCCCATCACCACCTCTGTGCCAATCACCATCACCAATTCTGTGCCCCTTCACCATCACCACCTCTGTGCCCTTCACCATCACCACTTCTGTGCCAATCACCATCTCTGTGCCCTTCACCATCACCACCTCTGTGCCCATCACCATCACCACCTCTGTGCCCATCACCATCACCAATTCTGTGCCCCTTCACCATCACCACCTCTGTCCCCCTGTTGTTTTACTTACCTTTCTATTGCCTTTCTTCTCCGGCGCGCTGCTCCTCCTCGGTCAGTCCAGATTTTAAAAAAAAAAAAAGAGTCACGTGATCGCTCGTCGGGTCCCGGCAGCCTCTCCTCCTCTCTCTATCACTGAGACACTGAGAGGAGAAGAGGCTGCCGGGACCCGATTCGCGGCACCCGACCCCCCCTCCCCCGATTTGCGGCACCCGACCCCCCCCTCTCCCGACTTGCGGCACCCCTGCACGAGTCGCGCGGGGGGCGCGAGTCGGGGGAGAGGCCGCATTTTTTTTTTTTAAATTGCTCCTGTCCCCCCCAGCTGTGCCCCCCGAGAGCCGCTAGGCCCTAGGCAGGTGCCTAGGTTGCCTAGCGGTAAATCCGGCCTTGCTGGAGGGTCAGTGGATGCCAACATATGAAAGGAATGGCTCTTCTGACATATAAGCAAAGCAGACAAAACATGCTAAAAATTGCCAAACACTATACAAATTCCACACAGATAAGGCCATAGTTGGGAATTGAACACATGACCCCAGTGCTGTGAGGCAGAAGTGCTAACCACTGAGCAACCGTGCTGCACTTTTCTATTTCCTTCACCCATTTGCACATTTAAAGACAGGTATAAAGCTCTTAATTTATCCAGTGTTATCTGGAAAATTACCATTGTGCTGAAATTATATTATAGTGATAAATTACTTCATGAATTGTTTGACACTTTTTACTCAATCTTTGTATATTGTGTTATATTGCTGACACATTATTGAGTTTTCTGTTACATTCAAGGCTCCCAATGATTAACTCCTAATATTTAATCGATCAATTATCTGGGAATTAGTTTGTATCACTGAGGTAGCTAACTCAGTATTTCAATACAGTGGTAATCATTTTATAAAGTTATATTTGTACACAACATAAAGCAGGTGTCACCATTGAGAATATAGTATATTGGGCAAACTACCCACCTGTAATAATCCATATTGGGATTTCTAGCACCGATCTCCAAATTTGTTATGCTTTGGGGATTGCTCTCTGTGGGAACTTAATAACTTAATAACTCTGTTAAATGGATCAGTTCAATCCTATTCACAAAATCCTTAAAGCATGATCTGTTTATTTTTTTAAAGCCCAAGAACAGTGCTTTTGTGCCCTAGTGCTTGGGAAAAAAGTGTAAAAACTTAAAAACGTGGACAAGAGTGCGGTACGTGGCCCTCCTCTAAAGAGGAAGGACCCTAGTCCCCGATCCCCGGATCCGAAAGGACTCTTAGGGGGCAAGGGTCTTCAGATCCCCTTCGCCGCAAGGCTAGGGGAGCCCCTTTAGCCCCTGGGATCCACCGAGGCTTCACCCAGGGCTCAACAACTGGTCCACCCATGGAAGGATGGGCAACAATGGGGTTCAGGGGGGCCAGAACAAAAGTGTCACACAGCCCCCCTAGATTGTCAGGGGTATAGCGCCCATAAGGGTCTAGTTACACCCCTAAAATCCATTAAATAAAACACTCAAGTGAAAGTGACATACAAAAAGGTGAATAAATAGAAAAATAAAAAAGTACTGAGTGGACACGGCCCCAGCCTCATGGGCTATTATAAAAATTTTCCCGCCCAGCCATAAGACCGGGGCAAAAGGGAAGGCGTGTGCGTAAAATGAAAGTGGTATAATGTGCTAGGTGGCACCAAAATCACGTGTTTAAGGTGAACACCAGGGTCACCACTCTGGGGGCACATTAGTCACGGACTTTCAGCACAGCATTACCTGGCCCCTGGTATCGGATCAAGCTTTCCAATATCTCACAAGGGGGGCTCCGAACCTCTCACTCGAACAGGTACTCATTGATCTTAGCCAAAAGGCTGAGAAGCTAAGCATGATCTGTTACAGTACTAGAGGAGTTGGGAAACCCTAATCTATGTAGTAATATACCACTTCACTGAAAAAATAAAATAACACTAAACAGCAGGATATCACTGTTCTTTGTCTTAATGCTACTTTAGAATTCAGGCACTAGACTTGTTAACTTGTGTAAGTTCTTGGAACTCTTCTCTCTTCACATTGCACACTATCTAACAGTCAACAAGGCCTTTGTTTGTCCTAAACATTTGATCTATAATAGACTGCCTTTGTGGATCATTTGGTTATGCTAACTAGTAACCTGATTAAACTGATCAAGGTGGGTTTTTATTCCTCCATGAGAGCCAAGAAGGACTTCAATAGACATCAACAATGAAATCAAATCATTTGCATGTCTTATAGAATAGAGCAGGCTTGGTTGACCAGTCATAAAAGTCATTTGTTCCCCTTTGTTTTACTTTCCAGAACATCTAGCCTTTGATGGGTTTCAGTCAAGTTGTGTCATGTACTTTGTGATATAGTCATATTACATAACTCATATACATGTAACTTGCACCCTGACTAGTGACGTCTGATATAATACAGCCAACATTTTATTTTAGTTAGTATTAATAGATATTATAATGTACATGCTGATTATAGATTTACCAAAACATATAACATATTAGAGTTATGGGCATTTGTGCCTGTCCATACATAGAAAACGCATGCATGATAAAGCGCATTTACCTGCATATGTTCAGTAGAATGCATTTCAAGACTTGTCCAATTGTACATCACTAGCATTTGGCCAGGTGTACGTCAGCAGTGACAAGTGTATATACTTGTGCCAGCAGTGATGTGGCTTTAGAGTTTCATGGTTAATGGGAGTTTCGCATTATCCTGTTTGTGCCAAATATAATAATATAATAAAGTGGCATATACACAACATATAATAGTGTCTGGACAGCTATTAATGAATGCAAAAGTCGCATTCACCATATATATTGTAATTAAACACAAACAAATACAAAATAAATACAAAAAATGGAAGTATCTGATGAATTCCCCTTTAAAATTAAATGGCAATCTTCTTTCCTGCTGCAGTCCAAATGGAAATGCTGTATCAGTTAAGTAGCACAAACGGCTGTGACTTCATAAGATATAACAGCTACACTAATGATTTAAGCACTATCAGCTAGAGGGGTCAATCTACAATCAATCAGAAGCGGCTAGTTAGGACTGCTGATCATACACCATCTCTCTAGCACTTATTATTATTATTATTATTATTATTATCCCTTATTTATTAGGCACCACAAGATTTTAGCAACACCGTCCACAATACAAACAATAGACTATACAGAGTGAAATAATACAAAACAATAAATGAATAATACCAAGACTTCAGAAACTCCAGGCATGGCTATTGTAGTGAATTTGGAGCAGAATGATAGGTATGGAGACAGGAGGGAAGAGGGCCCTGCTTATAAGAGCTTACATCTTAAGGGAGGGTAAACAGACATCAGGCACAGAGGGGAGTCAGTTAAGGTGATATAGTGCGGGAGAAGAGAAAAAAGGGTCCGGGAGGAGAGAGGAGATAAGAACGAGCGGAGGAGATCAAGAAAGGGTTAGGTGGATGGCTGGTAGGCTTTATGGAATAGGTGAGTGTTAAGTGCACGTTTGAAGGAGCACAAGTTAGAGGACAGATAGATGGAGCGAGGGAGGTCATTCCAGTCAAGGGAGACAGCACAGGAGAGATCTTGGATCCTCGAGTGGGATGAGGTGATCAGAGTGGGGCGGGGGCACCATTGGCCAAGCGCAGGGAGCAGGAGGGAGTTTGAATGGAGAAGAGGTTGGAGATATAGGATGCAGTTGAGTGGGAGAGGGCCTTGTAGGTGTTGGTGAGGAGTTTGAAAAGGATTCTGTAGGGGAAGGAAGTGTAAGGCAAGGCAGAGAGGGAAGGCAGAAGAGGAGCGACGTAAAAGCAAAATAAGTCTCGTAGCCACATTGAGTACAGAACGAAGGGGGGCAAGGTGGGAGCAGGGGAGGCCGGTTAGGAGAAGGTTACATTAATCAAGACTGGAGATGATGAGGACATGGATAATAGTTTTAGTGGCATCCTGAGAGAGGACGGGCCAGATCTGGGCGATGTTTCATAGTTGGAAGCAGCAGGATTGGGCAAGGGATTGAATGTGGGGAGCAAAAGAGAGAGAGGAGTCGAGGATCACACCCAGGCAGCGGAGTTGGGGGACAGAGGAGATGGTGGTATTGTTAACAGTGATAGAGAGGTCAAGGTGGGATGAGAATCTAGGAGGGAAGACAATGAGTTTAGTTTTAGAAATATTAATTTTGAGAAAGCGTGAGGACATACTGGATGAATGGCGGAGAGACAGTCAGATTCACGAGAGAGGGGGGGGAGAGAAAGATCAGGAGAAGAGATGTAGAGTTGAATGTCATCAACATAAAGGTGATACTGTCAACTGAGGATACCTCTCTGGACAGGTATATCTGCATCTGTGTCCAACGGAAATTATGTGAACACACCCTTACTGTACTCGGCCTACCCTTTCTGCCCCTCCCCCATTCTGCCTCTCCATTATTAAGTAGTGATAAGTTTATTATGTGTAAAAGGCTGCATAAAGATGTATGTGTACATGTTTTTCTACACATGCACAGTAAGAAAATAAAACAGATGTACGCCATTAACTTTATGCGAACCACAGCTAAATAGATGGGTAGCAGACAATAAATTATTTGCAGGAAAATAATTGCTTTAAAATGTTTAGAGAGTTAGCCAGTTTTGGCTTTATCCAGGTTTGCAGTGTGTTATTCCCTGATACTTATATTATGTTGCACTCTATGAATTCATAGTGATAGCACACAGACACTGTATACAAAGCAGTGAACCCAGTTTTATCAAGATGAAACCATTACCAAGGTCACACAATAAAGCTGTTCATATTATGGGGTATCAGGACTGCCCAATCACAGAGTCCCATCATATGACACATACATACGGTTTGAGCCTGTGTCACAGTCACCTGCCGCACCAATGGTGGTTCCACCACTGGATCTCCAGCTAATCAGAGCTCAAAGAACTAGTGGATAGGAACCTAAGCTAAGTATTTCCATTCATTCATTTGTAGAGATTAGCATAATTGTCAAAACTGTTCCACAGAATATAAGCCTCGCTCAATTTCACGTTTCACAGGCAGAGTTTGTTCCTTGCAGTCTTTCCCCTACGAAACCCAAAACAAATAACTCACTATCACACTACGACATTCAGTGCCAGTCAATGACAAGTGTTTACCCACGCTGGTATTTCCCAGGGACTACCGGCTTTGATCATTTCACTGTGGTCATCCATAGTGCAGGGGTGGGTCGGTTTTTATGGGAATATTTTATTTTGGTTTTTAACAACTGGGGGTAAATTTATCAAGCTGCTGGTTTGAAAAAGGGAGATGTTGCCTATAGCAACCAATAAGATTCTATTTATCATTTATTTAGTACATTCGACAAAATGACAGCAAGAATCTGATTGGTTGCTATATAGGCTTGCAGAACTACCTAATGTCTTGGGAGCTGTAGATTGCACACATATTGGGCTGAGACCACCTCAACACAGGGCACTGATATACACCAACCGCCATCGCAATCACTCTCTGAATGTGCAGGCGGTCTGTGATGCTAACATGTGTATAATGAGTGTTGTGGGTTATGTCATGACTCCTATACCTGCACCAGTCAGCACTCTTTGGCAAATTTGAGATTGAGGTAATGCCAGAGGGATTGCTACTGGGCATGTAAAATAACCATTACTTGTTATATGTACCTTGTTTCATATGATTCAAAATGTGCTAACTGTAATATTTATTTACTAAATGAAAGATGTGTTGCTCCTGGCTAATGAAACCTCTATTGAATCCGCAGACTACTGAACAACACAGATATAATATCGTGCATAATACCACTAGGGGAGTGATAACATGCACCTTTGGACTTCTGAAGACCAGGTTAATGTGTCTTGATAAATCTGCTGACATCATACTTGCCAACTCTCCCGGAATGCCCGGGAGACTCCCGAATTCCGGGTAGGTCTCCCGGACCTCCGGGAGAGCTGACAATTCTCCCGCATCTGCCCACTCCCTAGTGAAGTGGGCAGATTTGATGCCTCCATCATTTTGCCCCCCACCCCATGCTAAATTGCGTCATTACGTCACAGAGGACAGGACCAAAATAACGCGATTCACGCCCCTTCACGCCCACCTCTACAATGAGACTCCCGGAGCGCAATCGTTAAAGGTTGGCAACTATGGCTGACATGGTCCTCTATGCCCCTGCAAAGGTGGTTGATATGTAATTGCTTTCTATATACTGCAAAATATTGTTTACATCTAAATAAGCCTAGAGCAATAGGCAGGGAGGAAATAGGAGTCCTTGTACCATCAACTGATATGGAGAATACAGAGGGGGAGGCAATTCAGACAGAGCATCATTGAGAAATAATCTGCATGTAGTGTTTGGGCCAAAAAAGTGTACTTATTAACAGAGTTGTTGTTGTAAGAAAACAAAAAACATAATAAACTATTTTACTTTACTTATTTAGAACATTACTCATTTGTGAGGAGGCTACTGTGGCACCTACCTCTGTCACCCATAACCTGGTCTGTGTAGTGTAAATTAGATTGTCAGCTCTAATGAGCCATTGCCTATATAAAGTTATAGCATGGTACACAGATGCAGGCTATCTTGATGTAAAATTAACATCTTAAGGACAAAAAAAATTATTGGTCTCTTTCTATTTCTTTTTAACCAAAACTGCAACAAAAAACTATGAGTAAACTTTGGTTAAAAGAGATGGACCATTAAATAGTGAACTTTAACCAAAAGACAATAAAGGAGAATTTTATTATTAATAATACTGTATATTAACTAAATTTTGCAACACATGCTGTTCACTAACATTCTTACTTTCTTCTTTTAGAGCATGGCTTTTCTTGATGTGAACATGGCAGCAGCAGAGGTCCCATTAGCCAATGCTGTATCGGCAAATGGGACAGAAACGCAAAAGAACCGCAGGTGGAGGAACTATAGTTCCTGGCAACACACACTTGATGCCAGGAGAAAGGAAGAGGGACCTGGTACAGAGAAGCCAGGGGAGGAGCATGGTGGTATGTAACATAGACCATTGCATTTGTTTTAATCACTGCAACAGAGACATCATATGATGTGTCCTTCAATATGTCAATATGCAATATAGTAACCACAAAAGTCAAAATCACTGTAGAAGTTAAAGGAATCTTAAAGAGATTTATGACATTTAAAGTATAACTGTCATGTGTAGGTAAAATATCAATGCAACCATCAACTGTTTGTCTATTTATAGAAATTAATTAGTGTTGCTATTTCATTAATTTCCTCAAAAGTCATGGGGCCTGCCTGAGTCATTAAGGAGAGCAAAGCATAAAAAGGAGTAACTTTGCACCTGGGCAAAACCATGTTGCATTGGAGGGGGAAGTAAATGTAAAATGTGGGGACAGATTTATAATTAGGGTAGGGCATGTAAATAAAGCTATCAAGTATTTGAGTGCTACATGAAAAAACAGCCAATATTTATCTTATGTGCAAAATAATAAACTAATTTGCATCCCTGGCATTGTAACATGGTTTGTCCTGGAGAAGACTTACTACTTTTTTTTGCCTTACTTTCTTTAGTGATTCAGGCCCATTGTGACATTGAGTATGTCAGTATGTAGTATTTTCTAAGGTCTAGAATGCCTGAATCGGTCTCTTTCCTCTCCCTTACATTATGGCTTTGAGATAGATCTGTTTGTATAAAGATGTCCACATACAGGTCTATTCTACCCCTTGGCATGAATGCCAAGTGTCAAAATTATTTTTCCATTTTTCCACACATGTAGTGACCACATTGGATGAGCGTTTTAGTAAGTTATGTTAAGAACCAACGTGTGGACTTACATTTAGCTTATTTCGTTCGATTCCATATAATGTCTTTTACAAATCACAAAAAATACTCCCAAGGTTAAAGTTTTCAAATTTAAGTGTAACTTTGAAAATAAACAAGACCCTTACTGAGACATACCAATAAAAACACACAGGATTCATGGCTGCTTCCGTCTTTAAATCCCAACATAACCGGGAGGATGATTTTTTTTGGCATATTGGTGGTGGTGTCATTGGCAGCTATGTTATTTTGTCAGTCATGCTGGAAGAACTTGCAGCTCAATGAGCTGGAAGAAAGAAGAAAGGATTATGTATTGCTGGTGTATAGCTGATGATGAGCTATATGGCTAGTGACACATCTTCCTGGTTTATAAATCCTGCATCAATCTAGTATACTAGATTTGCAGCATAATAGGAAGTTAGGAACTGATCCTAAATACTGTTTAGAAACATAGAAACATAGAATTTGACGGAGATAAGAACAGCTTGGCCATCTAGTCTGTCCATTGTTTTATTAACCTATGGTACATTAAACCCTATTTGATCCTTTATTGTTTATAAGGATATCCTTATGTCTATCCCAAGCATATTTAAACTGCTCTACTGTATTAGCCTCTACCACCTCTGATGGAAGGATCTTCCACTTATCCACTACCCTTTCTGTGAAGTAGTTTTCCTCAAATTTCCTCTGAACCTACTTCCCTCCAGTTTCAGTGCATGTCCTCGTGTTCTAATACTTCTCTTCCTTTGAAGAATGTTTCCCTCCTGTACCTTGTTCCAGCCCTTGATATATTTGAAAGTTTCTATCATGTCCTTTCCTTTCCCTTCTCTGCTCCAAACTATATATATTAAGATCTTTGAGTCTTTCCGGGTACGTTTTGTGCTGTAGGCCATGCACCATCTTAGTTTCCCTTCTTTGTACAGCCTCTTATGTATTTATATCCTTCTGGAGATATGGCCTCCAGAATTGAACACAGTATTCTAGATGAGGCCGTACCAATGACCTATACAGTGACATTATTACATCCTTCTTTCTGCTACTGATTCCTCTCCCTATGCAACCAAGCATCTGACTTGCCTTCCACATTGCTTTGTTACATTGCTTACCTGCCTTTAAATCACCTGAAATAGTGACTCCTAGATCTAATTCCTCTTCAGTATTTTCCATTATTATGCCATTAATATTGCAATCATATGATCTCACATAACCACACAGTGACTGGGTATGTGGCCAGTTTGGCCCTACAGTACAAATGGAAAGTCAAATTTTACAGACCTAGGGGTAAATTTATCAAGCTGCGGGTTTGAAAAAGTGGAGATGTTGCCTATAGCAACCAATCAGATTCTAGCTGTCATTTTGTAGAATGTACTAAATAAATGAAAGCTAAAATCTGATTGGTTGCTATAGGCAACATCTCCACTTTTTCAAACCCAGAGCTTGATAAATTTGCCCCCTGGTCATGGAGCGGACATACCAAATGGCTTGATACTACCAGGAAAGCATGATGCCAATTTAGTTTCATATTTCCAGTCCATATGAGTAAATGCTATGCACAGTCATGATGCACCAGTGCTAAAAGTGCTTCCTGTAATGAAGGGGGTCACAGACAACCCTTTACTAAAGTGGAAAATGTTCCTGACTTGTAAACACAGACTCAATAGTTATGAATCAATCATACATTTCACTGTCTGCAAGGACAAACTTGCATATAAACAGCCTGGACCCTTCAATGCTGAACAAACACAGATTAAAATAAATGTGATATAGATTAAAAATACTTAATTATGATGATTGGTAGTTGTTATGAAAATGTTTACTTTCAGTTACTTCCTAACAATTACAATTTCTACTGGTATTTTCATAATGACAGCTGCTTCAATATGCAAATAGGAGGATGGAGACAGTATTCTAAAAGAGTAAAAATAAAAAAGTCACAACATTTTAAGGAGATATTACAATTGTTCTATGTTTTTAACACACAAATATATACACAAATGGTTATTCATACTTTTAAAGGCAACAGTATAAGTTGTAATGGTGGGGTCATGTTGAAATACATTAGTATGCCATATGAATTACAAAATGTTAACATTACTAAGCACTGTTTATGTATGGGATAACGCACACCCACTGCAAATAATATCGATATTAGAAGCCACAAATGAGTTTTGTGACTATATAGAATAATATCTCTAATGATGTACAATAGGGGATGCATTATTCCTTAAAATGCAAACTATTTTTTTTTATTTTTCATGAACACTGAAGACCCCACAACTCATTGATAATAAGCAATGATATCAGAACTGTTTGTACAGATATTATTTACAGAAGTTTACACATATATTAACATCATGGGCCTGAGTCATTAAAGAAAGTAAGGCAAATAAAGGAGTAAATGTTCTCCAGCACAAACCATGTTACAATGCAAGGGGTGCAAATTAGTTTATTATTTTGCACATAAGTTAAATATTGGCTGTTGTTACATCTAGCACACAAATACTTAATAGTTTTATTTTTACACTGAAATTGAAAGTTGATTTAGGTCACATCCTAACCCAGCTATAAATTTGTCCCCACATTTTACATTTACCTTCCCCTACAATGCAACATGGTTTTGCCCAGGTGCAAAGTTACTCCTTTTTTATGCTTTGCTCTCCTTAATGACTCAGGCCCCATGTGTGTAATATGATGACATAATTTGCAAGAGAATATATACATAGTAGTGTCAGTTGTGTATTATATTATTAATGTACACTACAGCCTACTTCAAATTTGGAGCATTTTCAGCATAACATAGTGTTGTATACATGTATAGTTGTATACAATTTGTTTTTTATAGATACATTAAAATATATTATGGTTTTGCTTCTACAGACGCTAATAATCGAGACTTTTATACATTTTTTTGTAATATAAACATAGGAAGTAGAGATGATTTGTTATTTTAGATATAAAAAAATTACATTATATTTCTCATTGCTTTAAAAGGCAGTTTTCTTTCTGGTCAAATTTTATACCTTGAAAATATAGCTCAACAGGTGCATATGTCATGCATATGTCAACAATATATTTTGAGGTTTACTTTTTCCCTAGATAAATGATATAACAACATGGAATCAGCCATTATAAACATGACAAATAGAAAATACGTTCCGTGTTTTTTCTCTAAAGCTGAATTTGAACATTTTCGGAGCTAAAACATTATATGTTGGCGGCTTGACACACACTTGAAAACACTAGGTTCTGTGTAACTTTAGTTTCTTAGGAAATATCAAAAGCCAATGTCAGCAGGGATGATAGGGGGGAGCTGTTACCGCCTGACCCTGCAAGCTTGCATTTCATCCGCTACGGACAGAGACTTCAGTTGAAGTTTAGTATAGAGTCTCTTTGGCAAGTCAACTTTTCATTTTAAATAATACTTACCAACTTTTTTGAGTTGGCTTCCGGGAGCCTGCCGGGGGAGGTGGGCGTGAGGGGGACAGGGCTCCGAAAATTGCGTCATGTTGGACCCGCCCCCATGACTTCATGACGCAAACGCGTCATTTTACAGCGGGGGACGGGGCCAAATGCCGCGATTCCCGGAGAATCGTGGCATTTTGGACCTAATTCTGCCCACTTCACTAGGAAGTGGGCAGATGCGGGCGATTGCCATACTCTCCCGGGAGTCCGTGAGACTCACCCGAAATGCGCTAGTCTCCCGGACATTCCGGGAGAGTTGGCATGTATGTTTTAAATCCTGTCATTGGCTCTTTTAGCAATCATTTCATGCATTAACCAAGTCAATATGCTGAAACAGTAACACAAAATAAGTTGTATTCACCCTGATTAATGTATATCCATCATGGGATATTGAGATATGGGGTGTGTCTAACGCTCTTTAAATCCCTTATCATGAGCTATTATTCCTAGTGTATCCACAGTTCACTCCATGGAGTATATTTACTAAACTGCGGGCAGGGCCGGTGCTAGGGTCCAGGGCGCCCTAGGCATTTTTAAAAAAGCGGCCCTCCTCCCTCCTCCCCCCTCACCCCGTCTCTCCTTACCTTGTCTCACCACCGCCGCCTCTCTGCTCCGTCTCCTCCCCTCCACTCACTGACACTAGTAAGTGGAGGGGAGGAGACGGAGCAGAGAGGCGGCGGTGGTGACAAAATAGCCTCTTTCCCCCTCCCCGTGCATCTGAATGCTGTGCGGCGGCCGTGACAGGTATGGTCAACGGTCGCCACACAGCTTTAAAGTAATTTAGTATTCTGTGGCGCCCTCCAGAGCCCGGCGCCCTAGGCAAGTGCCTAACCTTGCCTAATGGGAGCGCCGGGCCTGACTGCGGGTTTGAAAAAGTGGAGATGCTGCCTATAGCAATCAATCAGATTCTATCTGTCATTTTGTAGAATGTACTAAATAAATGATAACTAGAATCTGATTGGTTGCTATAGGCAACATCTCCACTTTTTCAAACCCAGAGCTTGATATATTTGCCCCCTGGTCATGGGGCGGACATACCAAATGGCTTGATACTGGTATCATCTCCACTTGCAGTTTAGTAAATCTAGCCCCAAGTAATTTTTTTACTGGTTGAAAGTGTAATTTATGTACAAAGAAGTTTAGCCTCCCTCACTATTTTTTTCATTTACGTTAAAAAATATTTATACTACACTATGAAATGCAGCCAGTATACTCAGTTATAAGATATAAAATGTTTTTGTCACACAACAAAACGTTGTGCAAGCCTTACATTGCTTCCTATTACAGCAGCTGGATCCCTACATATTTCAAGCACAGAAAGAACAATGGACAATATTATCAGGAACTGCTTTTCCATAAGCAGAGCTGGTTTTAGGAATTTTGGCGTCCACTGCTAAACACATATTTGGGCTCAGTTTAATATGCTCTGAAGATTTTAAGAATGCTGTAAGGAAAAAAATAGTATGTAACAAAAGAAAGATATGTAAAGATCAGATAAACATAAACATAACTAATAGTAATTATATGTTTTAAACTAATATAATTAAAGCCACATCAGTATGGCTAATTTCCTTATATTTAATAATTCCATAATGCCATAGTGATTGTGAGGGGGGTATTCAATTGTTAGCGAGACCGCTAAAATACTCACGCTACAAAAATATTACCGTTAATACGGTAATATCTCGCTGGATTTCGAGCTGCGAAATAATTGATAGCTTATTTGTACACTGAAATTTAAAGTTGACATTTGTGTGCTACATGAAACAACAGTCAGTATTTAACTTATGTGCAAAACAGAATACTAATTTGCACCCCTTGCATTGTAACATGGTTTTGTCCAGGAGACTGAAATAAGAAGTTTGTTAAGTTAAGATCCTTAATAAATCATCATCATCATCATTTATTTATATGGCGCCACTAATTCCGCAGCGCTGTACAGAGAACACATTCACATCAGTCCCTGCCCCATTGGAGCTTACAGTCTAAATTCCCTAATATAGACACACACACACACACAGATCAACAGACAGAGAGGGAGAGACTAGGGTCAATTTTGATAGCAGCCAATTAACCTACCAGTATGTTTTTGGCGTGTGGGAGGAAACCGGAGCACCTGGAGGAAACCCACGCAAACACAGGGAGAACATACAAACTCCACACAGAAAAGCCCATGGTCGGGAATTGAACTCATGACCCCAGTGCTGTGAGGCAGAAGTGCTAACCACTAGGCCACTGTGCTGCCCCAGTATGTGTATTAAATGTAGGTATTAGCAGTGATTTTTTCAATTAGGGTTTTATGTTCAATCGTAGTAATTAAAATAATGGATGTTGGATTGGTAAGAATTGGAAAGACTGAGAATAGTCATACAGAGAAAGGATAATTCCAATTTAGGTAGTGCTCCTATGTGTTGAGTCATTTTTTCCAACTCCTTTTTTTCTTTTACCTGAGATTCATAAAGCTTTCAAACTAACATGATAGGTGAGAAGAGACTTATTTAACTGTTTTACTTTCTTCTGGACCCAAAAAGAAGAACGGGTGGATTTTATTGACTGGGAAAATTTCAAGGCTCATTAATATCCTGGGGAGTATAGTTACTAAACTGCGGGTTTGTAAAAGTGGAGATGTTGCCTATAGCAACCAATCAGATTCTAGTTATCATTTATTTAGTACATTCTACAAAATGACAGCTAGAATCTGGTTGCTATAAGCAGCATCTCCACTTTTTCAAACTTGCAGTTTAGTAAATATACCCCCTGGTCTTTTATTCCAAAATTATGGGAGCTTTACGTTTAGGTCAATATGATGAGATGGAATACTGTATCAGGTTATAGCAGAGACACAGTAATTCCGAAGAGCACAACAAAACACCATGGTTTTTGGATGGGTGCACCTCAAAGGACCACCCAGGGCACATGGAGTAACACACCTCCCCTAGTACCAACTCTTCTTTTTCTCCTATATTACCAATAAGTTTAGCCTTATTAATAGCTTTAATAAAGCCTGAACATGAGGGGACATCAGGACTGTTTATATTACATGTGCCCCGTTTGTGTAAGTGAAATTCTTCAATACATTGCTCGAATAGACTAGAAATGCACCTCTCCAGCAATGGCCTATACTCTGCATGGTACACGTTAGACTGAGATGCATATTTGCACTCACACTTGACATCTGTAAAAAAAAGGCAGTCCCCATGTACAGTACATTGCTTAATAATAAAAAAATAAAAAGTAAATGGGCATCGTGCTCAGCCCACCTTGAAATCCACAACCAGCCCAACTGCTAGACAGCTGAGCTGGTTCCTACTATACCAAAAAAGGGCCCATGAGCTTGGTGATGCTAAAGAGTAAACCAGCCTCATGCTATTGACCGCATAGCTGGCTTGTTTTTAGGGGAAGGGGCGCTGCTATACACGAGAATGACCCATTCACACATTATGAGCGAGTGACGCTAAATAATTATAGCCGGGATTCCCGGAGTCTCTCCTTCGTTGCTGTACTGCCAAGCCAATTCCAAACAGTTACCCATGCTGCCCATTTATCATTTTCAGTGAAGGAGAGTATTGGGTAGTCTGGCTTTGATCATTTTATGTCGGTAATTTGTAGTGTGCAGATGAATGTTTTTTTATGTAGATAGAAAATAAAGAAAATACATTTTTGTTCATATTTAATAAAACGGGGACTGAGGCCAGGGAAAGCGATTCTTGTTTTCAATTAACCTTTGTTTGTGCCTTTACTTTTTTACTGTTTTGGTATATTGGGCATTGTTTGTAAGAACCCCTGCTCATTATACTGGGAACACTGAGGAGGGATAGTTGCCACTCCATGCATCCTAATCTTGTTAATTACTCAGTCCAGGGAGGTTGAGAAGAGCTCCAGGAGTTTTCAGCCCAGGGCTTGTAGCTTCTGGGTGGAAGAAATGCCTTTTCTGAACCCACATCATAGAAGCACAAGACCTGGGGCCGGTTTTCACAATAGAAGGTCCCAATGCTCATCGCCTCCCTGTTATAGTGGAAACCAGGCTCTCAACTGCTGGAGGTGTTTAGCAATTTGGGAAGGGGGACACACTGCCTGTTTATTTATTTTTATTTTATTTTAATTATTTATTTTATTTTTTACACAGTGTACTCTGCATGGGATCTGTTTTGTCTCATTTAAAGTATAGGATGAGGCAGGAGTTCTGCCAACTCTGAGCTAGCTCGGTATTCCAAACGCAAGCGAGCACAGCTACGTCTGAAGCCAGCTCTGAGCGCCTTACTCGTTTTTCTGCTGTATCTCTTGCTCCAGCTACAGGGCTAGTCTAAGTCCTGATCAGTAGTGATGACAGTCTTGTATGCATGCTATAACATGTGTTTGCAATCACAAGCAACTGTTAAAAAATGTGTTTAGAATTCAGTTGACATTAACAACATTCTAATAAATGTATTCCATGGAAAAAAAAATTTTTTTAAAAAAGAAAACCCTTTTTTTTAACTGTGTTATCATTTATACATTTATTAGTAAGAGGTGACATTAATTCAAGTATTTCTTTATTTTCATGTGCGTTCTTTTGCACATTTATAATCCACATAGGTATTGAATGTATCATGCAGCGTCTTGTCTAGTACACCACAGCAGACCTGCCTCCGATTTTAAAAGCACACTTACCTTGAGATCCGTGCCTTGATGGATTTGGGACTAAGCAAAGATTAAATACCTGCATATAATACTAAACACTGGTTGTGCTCAGGGCCGTGTTTCCCACTGGGCACGCTGGGCAGTTTCCTGGGGGCCCCACGAGCATAGGGGCCCCATAGGCAGGGCCCAATACAAAAAAAAATCTATTCACCCATGTATAAAGACACTGCTCTACAGCATGTTTTTTAATGTTTAAACACTGATTTTTGTTGCAGGTACCAATAAATATTAAGTTAATTTTATTGATAATTTACATTTTTATTCCTGTGTGTGGTTGTGTAGGTAGGGGCCCAAGTGCACTGCTTTGCCCGGAGGCCCATAATGTTGTTAAGATGGCCCTGGTTGTGCTCAGTATACGTGCCTTGTTCAATCAGTATTTGAACACAATTACTTGATAGCTTATTTGTACACTGAAATTTAAAGTTGATATTTGTGTGCTACATGAAGAAACAGTCAGTATTTAACTTATGTGCAAAACAGAATACTAATTTGCACCCCTTGCATTGTAACATGGTTTTGTCCAGGAGACTGAAATAAGAAGTTTCTTAAGTTAAGATCCTTAATGAATCAGGCCCATAGTGATCTAGCAGGTTTTCCTAGCGCTAATCTACATATAGGTTCAAGGTGAGCTATTGATGGGCAGCTATGCGGACTGCTGGAATTCTTGTAGTTCCAGCCATAATATATTCAACTTGTGCATAATAGAACACATACTTGTATTTGGTATAGGAAGGACCTACAATTGCTTAGTCAGACTTTCTACAAAACTACACTACAATACCGACCTACTGATAAAACCCATGCACATTTTCTAAAAACGTTCTTCCAAGCTGGTGGCATCACTAGTAGTCAAAACACACTTTGTCACACATAGGCCCTCACAGTCACTGAGACAAATACGCAGAGCTGCCAACACATGAGTGGCTGCTCCATTCAAACGAGTTTCAATTGGCAGCTTTTCATAAAGCGAAATTAAAACCAAACCCAGAACTGCAACCAAACATCCCATTAACTACTTCTTTGCTCAACGGTGTATTGTTCCAAGCACAAGACCTTTGAATGTGCTGGCAACAACATTATGCTATTTTTCTTACATTACATAAACAATGCATGGTGCAAATTCCACTGCAGTTAGCAGGCACAGGCCCTTCAGTATCCAAAGGCTTATGGTATACTTGCCAAACACAGCCAAAAGAAAATAATTCCAGTTCAAAACCAAAGTGAATATTTAGGCCAAGTAACCGGTGTTTCACCAACTTATTTGAAACTGTCAGTCCCATTATGCTTTTACGGATCTCTAGTGGCCAACAGGTGGAAAGTTACAGGTTGCCTACGCTTGATATAGGACAATTCAGTGCAGGTGGGTTATAATTAATGCATAAAAGTATATTCACTGGTCCTATCATCAGGCAGACCTAGCGGATTGCCTATAACACCAATGGTTAGGGGCAGAAGCGGAACTAGTGAGCTTAGGGCCCCGGTGCAGGGAAGCGGGGAGGAGGGAACCGAGACCCACAGCTCACTAGTTCTCGGTGCAGCAGGCCCCATTCTCTCTATGGGCCCTGCAAAGGTAAGAAGTAGCAAGGTGCAAAGCCAGAGGGAGGTGGCGCTATATCCAACAGTCCTGCTAAAAACACTGGCATAGGTTCATGGAAAGTCACAAGTTTAACAGCTCTGCTCTGAAGGACTCACATTCTGTCCAGTATTCTATTGTAAATTTAGAATAAGACACAATAGGAGACTGACAAGAAGAAAACTAGACTCCTAATCTAAAATATATTCCAAATGTCAAAATAGTCAAAGACAATGGGGTATGTATAGTAGTGCACCAGAAACTGCAAAAAAGGTGCTGTAACCATGACAAGATATCCGTTGCTTGCTTTCATTGTGTAAAATGTACATTAAAAATAAGTGAGAATCTGTTTTTCTTGTTACCTGTTAATTGGAGAACACTGGAGGTAGTATTGCTGATGGAAATATTCACAAATTGTAGTGTTCTACGTCCTAGATGTTTAGAAATCTAGTGCCAAAGATGTCCTCAGCAAAGCTAAGAAGGTTGCTTTTCCCAAAGCCTCAAATTATGAAAAATATGCTATGTTAGGTCCATAAAAGTCACCTTGCTTCCTCAGTTATTACACCCCACCTCCGCTGAAGGTGGGAGGCAGAGGTGGCATACTCGGACATCATAGCCAAGTACCACACTTCCAGTGTAACATTGACATGGAGGAGCAGCTAGCTGCCATGCTGCTGGCTATTTCTCCTTCATGTCAGCTCTGTGTGGTCTCTTGGATTATTAGTTAGCAATGTATTGATTTAGTAATCTCTTGCACATCCGGATGTCCTCAGTTTTGCAGTTGGTGGACATCAAACAACTTGTAGCCAATCAGAGCATGAGAGTGCTCACAATAGCACAAAGTATAATAGTAAGTGTGCTGATCTTGTAGGAGGCCATGACCTGTTCTGTTGGGAAGTTAGTTAGAAGAAGCAAGGTGCCCCACCAGCAGAGTAGAGACGTCAGGCTTCTGATCAGGCAAGATTGAACCTCTATATGGAACAAATTTCATACATCCAACTTGTTTTTTTAGTTTACTTCAATCTTAAGATCACTAGATTGATGACAACGTGATATTGGCCAAAGATAAAGAAAGCCCAAAGTGCATAAATCATGTTCTGATTATGTACAAATGTATTTATTTATTTGATGGTTTTGTTCTACAAGGTTCAGGCAAAGGTTAATATAACTAATAGGTGTGCAGGAAAAAAAAAACACACTATTGTTGTAATAACCTGTTTTACATTATACACTTTGCCTCTTAGAATAAATCTACATTCTGCAGCTAGCTATTTATCCCCATTTGTAAGCCATAACCCAAAATGTTTGGTGTAATAGACACAACATGTTAGCTCATCCCTATTCACAATATTAAACAGATGTCCATCAATGTCCATCTTGTTGAATTCTGAAGCCAGGTATCTTGCAGAGGCCAGGGTCATTCTAGGGACCAGTAACATGGTAAAGCCATACAATTACTATATAATATGCTAAAAAGAGAAATGAGAATTTGGAATCTTTATAGAGAGATGTGTATTGATGTTACTTTTACATTGAAAACTCATAAACTGGTCTGTTGAGCTTTATAAATCAAGGATAATAACAGCAATGCTACCGATAATGCACTTGGTATTCTGTCATCTCCGTAATCATCAAAGAAACGATGTTATGGTAGTCTACAGGGTTAGGCTCTATGATGAAGGCCTAGGGATTGTAGCATTTGTATGAGGAGAGAGTGGTCAACAGGGCCAAATGTAGCAGAGAGATCCAGGAGAATTAGAGGAGAGTAATGGCCTTTCGTTTCAGCTGTGATCAAGTCATTGTCAACCTTGGTCAACCCAGTGTCAGAGAAGTGTTGAGAGCAAAAGCCTGACTGAAAACAACCCAATAGGTTGTTTGCGGTAAGAAAGTGTGTGAGGCGAGTGTAGGCAATTCTCTCTAGAAACTTGGAGAGGCATGGGAGCTGAGAGATGGGGCGGTAATTTGAGAAAGACTTTGGGTCAGCATTTTGTTTTTTTCAGAATAGGAATAATCATTGTGTGCTTGACTAATGATGGAAAGATACCAGTAGAGAAAGAGATTACAGATTTTAGTTAGAGGTGGAATGAGCAGGGGAGACAGGGACCTACCAATTTGTGAGGGTATAGGATCAAGAGGACAGGAGGTAGAGTAGGAAGATAAGAAAAGAGTAAATACTCTTCACTTGTGCGATCAAAAGAAGAGAGGAGTCAGAGGTGCTAGGAAGGAATTGCTGATTGTTTGTCCAGGAACATTACTTCATCATCATCTATTTATTTATATAGCGCCACTAATTCCACAGCGCTGTACAGAGAACTCACTCACATCAGTCCCTGCCCCATTAGAGCTTACAATCTAAATCCCCTAACATACACACATACACACACACACACACAGACTGAGAGAGACTAAGGGCAATTTAATAGCAGCCAATTAATCTACCAGTATGTTTTTGGTAACATGCTTATAGTGTCTTATAGTGTCTTATAGTGTACGCTACACTTAAGTCCGTAAAAATTTGTGTAAGTGATAAAAAGTGTCTGTGTGCCCCTATGGACTTGCATTTTATTTGGCCCCTAGTGCCTCCAGGGATCCTACAGCTATTTCTACCCCCTTGAGTTTCAGCAGAAAATATATCAAATTACCTTTCTACCCCGTACCCACTGTACAGTATATCCCAGTACATCATACTGCTTATAATATTAAAAAGGCAAACCTCTTCCTGTCTTTGGTGGTTACTTACAAAGAGCACGGCTATCTGAGTAGAACATCTATGTTTGTGCAATCGGAAATATTTTTGCATTTATTCACAAATATAGTTGACAAATATTACATTTCCTTTTTTAAATACATTTATCCTTGTGAGCATATTTACTCAGGTGCATCCTACACTTATTTTATAATATTCTTTGGGCCTGATTCATCAAGGAACACAAAGTGAACGCAATTTTTTTTCAAATCGGATGGAAATTGCACACATATACGGCCGTATTCAAGTACAAAAGGATCTCAAAAAACATTTCCATTTGAGTACGGGTATTAGTGGGCTCTAACTATGTGGTACTTGCAATATGCAGACAGACATAATACACTGCAGGATATGCGCAATGCATATCTGCAATATCAAATCAAATTAAAATTAGGGATGAGCGGGCTCGGATTTTAACAATCAGAACACCCCCGAACAGTGCCGATTCGAGCCTAAACCGTGCACTGTTCGGGTATTCCCGCCGATCGCAAAACTCAAAACGAGGCAAAACCTCATAATCCCGTCGTCGGATCTCGCGAGATCCGGATTTGTTTATGGGAAGATGTGAATTGTTTATGAATGGAAGTCTGAGACTGGACGCTATCAGACAGGGCTGATCAGGGGGAGTACACGATGATTGCTCAACTTCAAAATGTTACCACCATTGAAACAAAAAAGGTTCAGCTCAACATATACGGTAAGAACTAGCCATGATCTATAATGTAATAATTTCCTCGGTTATGTTCAGTGGCAGCCATACAATACATATATGCTGATGGTGCAGATGCATTCTCAAGAAGTGTTTGGCTTGATATATTGGAACAATATGCAACATTTCCGTGTGCTTTTTAAAGTAAATTATGCTCATTTTGCAGCCAACTCTGTATCAGCCTCTTTACCCAGAGCTAGAGTAAGAAGCCAAAACTCAAACTTTTCTCATGGAACAAGATAGTCATCAAGGCTCACTGTCAACTGCATTATTTGCAATAGTTCTGAAACCCTTGGCCAGGTTTTACAACATGACATAAATATAGTACACTTCCATCCAGTGAAATGTATGTTAGAAATGGTAAATCTATTTAGTAAATACTCTTAAAATCTTAAAATGAATTGGGACAAACCGATGTGATTTCCAATAGACACTAGACTTCAAATAAACCTAATATTTTGCCATACTGATCCTGCCGTATAAGTCCAGTGGTACAGCCAGGGCCGCCGAGAGGGGGGGGGAGCGGGTACTGATTACCCGGGCCCGGGCATGCCAGGGGGCCCGGCCCGGGGCCTCACTGTTCAGGTTTTTTTTTTTTGCTTTTTTTGTTTTTTAATCTTACTTTTTTTCCTTTTTTTTTTTTTTTGCGTGTGGGGGCGGTGGCGGTATAGGGGGGGGGTGGTGTGCCGCGGTTCGGGGCTCCGCCCCTTCGTTGGTGGGGGGGGGGAGCAGCGTTGTAAAAAAGTAAAAAAATAAAATAAAAAGATACTTACAAAATAGCGGCGCCGGCGGCCCCTCCTCCTTCCTCTCTGCTTTGTTTACACTGACTGCCGGGCGTGACGTCATCAAGTCACCCCCGGCAGTCAGTGAGGAGCAGGGCAGACAGGACCAAGACAGAAGACAGAAGACAGAAGAAAGAAGACAGAAGACAAAAGAGAAGAGAAGAAAACAGCTAATACTAATGTAAGTAAAAAAAAAAAAAAAAAAAGGCACAGTGTGAGGAACAACGGTGGGGGGAGAGAGAGGCACAATATTCAGAAAAAGAGGGGTACAGAGAGGCACAGTATTGAGAAAAAGAGGGGTACAGAGAGGCACAGTATTGAGAAAAAGAGGGGTACAGAGAGGCACAGTATTGAGAAAAAGAGGGGTACAGAGAGGCACAGCATTGAGAAAAAGAGGGGTACAGAGAGGCACAGCATTGATAAAAAGAGGGGTACAGAGAGGCACAGTATTGAGAAAAAGAGGGGTACAGAGAGGCACAGTATTGAGAAAAAGAGGGGTACAGAGAGGCACAGTATTGAGAAAAAGAGGGGTACAGAGAGGCACACCATGAGGAAAAAGGGGGAGAGAGAGGCACAGTATGAAGGAAAAAAGGGGGGCAGCAGAAAGGCACAGAGTGATGGAGAGGGGGAACAAGATGGCACAGTGATGGAGAGCGGGGGGGGGGGGGCAGGATGGCACAGTGATGAAGTGGGGAGGCAGGATGGAACAGTGATGGAGTGGGGAGGGTAGGAGGGCACAGTGATGGAGAACGGGGGCAGCATGGCACAGTGATGAAAGAGTTTAAGATGGGGTGGTTTGGGGGCTATTGAATGTGGGGGACAATGAGGTCTCTTTATTAAATGTGCCTATGAATTATTTAATGTCAGTGATGGTTGCGGTAAATAGGTATATTTCTGAAATGTAAATACTATTAATTTATTGCTGGGGCTGTTTGTAGGGAGGGAAATAGTATTCTCATTTAATAAATAAACCTATTATTTTAATATTGGGGCTGGAGGAAGGCCTAATTGTTAATCGTGGGTGCTATTGATTTAACGCTGGTGCTGGCTGTAATTTTCTAAAAGTACCCATTTTTTTTCCAACATTCCAGGTTCCTGCCAAGCCGCAGATAAGGAAACCTGCAGCCACAGTTGGTGAAAGTGAGAAGAACAGGTAGGAGAGAGCAGGAGCGTGTGAGAAATGTTGTGATTCTAGTGGGACAATCCCAATTTTTGGTGACACAGCAATGCAAGGTTTTTTTCTGTAAGAGGGTTTCCTGGGCACGCCAAGTGATTCATAGCCATGCCCCCAATTGTACGACCACACCCACATGTGTGTATGGTCGTACAATTGTGGTTGTGGGCGTACAAATTTTTAGTGGCGCAAAAAAATTTTGGGGTGTTTTTTTTTTTTTTTAGCCGCACCAAAATATGTTGGTGCCGAAAATGTAGTGGCAGCACAAAATTTTTTTCATTCTCAGCTTTAAGGGGGGCCCCATGAAGTTGTTGTACCGGGGCCCTGAATTCCTCTTGGCAGCCCTGGGTACAGCCATATAACTCCAGTCCAGTGGTACTCTCCTGTGCCGCATATCATTTTTAAAGGCTTTGCCGAGTGTGTGTGGTTTAGGGGTACATTCTCTTGTGCTGCATATAATGGAGAACAAAAATTTGGAGGATAAAGTAGGGAAAGATCAAGAACCACTTCCTCCTAATGCTGAAGCTGCTGCCACTAGTCATGACATAGACTATGAAATGCCATCAACGTGGCCATCCCCAACATAAGGGTGGGTGGGAGGGCCCAAGGACAACTCCATCTTGCACCTCTTTTTTTGGCATTATGTGCTCTTTGGGGGCTAGCTTTTCAAACTGCCATCCTGTCTGCCACTGCAGTGCCACTCCTAGATGGACCACGTGTTTGTGCCGCCCACTTGTGTCGCTTAGCTTAGTCATCCAGCTACCTCGGTGCAACCTTTTGGCCTAAAAACAATATTGTGAGGTGTGAGGTGTTCAGAATAGACTGGAAATGAGTGGAAATGAATGTTATTGAGGTTAATAATAGCGTAGGAGTGAAAACAAACCAAAAAACAGGATTTTAGTCGTTTTTATGCTTTTTAAAAAAAAAATCAGAACCCAAAACCCAAAACCTTGAGGGGGTGTTTTGGCAAAACCCATTAGAACCCAAAACCTTAAGGTAATCAGAACCCAAAACCCAAAACACGAAAAGTGGCCGGTGCACATCCCTAATTAAAATAAATTATTATTTTTTTACTTACATGAAATACATATATCCGGATGTTCTTAATGTCTACTGTACATAAAATGCATTTTTACAGTTTGTTTTAATTGCAAACAAACATTGTGGCATGCATGTCATCACTATCAGTCGGCACTTACACCTGCCCTGTAGTTAGTGCCAGTGATACGGCTAAAAATCACGTACCTGAGAGATCCCCAGTGCATGAATCGGGCAAATGTGCGTGCACTCAACCTCGCCACGCCCTTACTTACATTGCTTACGTGCATACACCCCATCGCACCCCAGTTCCGCCCTTCAAATCGTAGATAATCAAAAGTGTAATTTGCATTTGAACTTGAATTGCATGCACTTGCGTTCACCAGCGTAAGGTCAGTTTCTGAGCACACACATAGCAATTTCACACAAAACACGTCACGCCACGGGACTTACGTCCAAAGGTGAAGCAGTCTCTATATGCTTACAGAAGCGGAATGGGGGAGGAAAGGGGCATTTCAATGTAGGGCAAGTATATTAAAGCCAAATTCATATATATGAGCAGCAGCAAGTACACCTGTCAGGAGGTATTTATGTTTTGAGTGCTCACGTTATCATCAGCAGTGTTAGAATGAAAAAAAGAAAAAAAAAGCTTGTCCCCCAGCCCAGACTGATAGGAACAATTTTAACTGGACGAACAACGTGGTCATACTGTCAATCAGCCCAATCTGACAATCAGAGTGAAGTAGCTCTGTATTTACTAGAAAGTGACAGCTTGACATTCACCTCAAGGAGCAGTTCCTCCTTGTATATGTGCTGCTGTTGTTTTTTTATCCCAATGGATTACAAAGAAGAAAGAAGAGGATCTTCCCCGACACTGTGAATCATGTTATTTTGACCCAACGAAGCAGGGGATGGGGTCAAAATGACAGAAATCACCGCAAATCGCATCATTAAAACTCCAAACTAGAAAGTGGGCAGGATGCGGGATAAGGGCCTGCTCTCCTTGGAGTCCGGAATGTGAGAGTCCAACGAACCCGCGAGAGAGGGCAAGTATGGTGTTAATGCAGGTAGCACTTTTTTGGGGGGGGAATGGGGGGGCACTGGCGTCTCTACTGCTTATTGATATGCTGCTTTCATACATACTTAAACACGTTCTTTGGAGGCATTTTACATCTGTGTTTCTCTAACTCTACATGAGCCCCTCAGTTTCCACCCTTCCACATCATGAATTTCTTATTTTGTAAAATGACATAGACATGCATATTCTGGCACACCGTTGCACCTATCCACAGATGTGAGGGACAACCCCTGCCCACTATAGTTTACCTATCATGAGACACAAAATGTCATAATGCTGAAATCAACTCCGCTTTGCTGCACCAATCCAAATGTAGTTCTGTATAAACAAGTACATGTTACGTAAATTCAGAAATTACCCCCTCTGACTTCCACACACACTCTGCAAGTCCGCCTGCCAGAGGGTGCTGCATTCTATATCTCACGCCCTTCAGGTTGCTAAAAACTTAAAAAGAGTTTGTTTTGTCCTGTCTTTTCCTACAAAGTCCTGGGAGAGATTGTATTTTCAAAATATTTTCTAATGTTTATTTGTTATACATGTAAAAACTTGCAGTGGGCATGTAAATCCTCTACTTTAAACATTTGGAAAAGCCAAGATTGAAAAATGACTTTTTTTTTTACTGTCAAAAAATGTGCTTTAATACAGGAAAACAAATCTGAATTGCTAAATGTGTGACTTTTAGTGCTCAAAGAGATCCAGTAATGTATATAAATGAATGTAAACAAAAAAGGTACAGTAACATGTTTACAAAGCTTGATAACTTCCATACAAACATAATCAGTTAACACTTTAGTGGCAGTGGAACAAAAGCACTGTAATGCTGCAGCATAAAATAAATACTTTAGGGTCACCTAGTTCAAAACAAGAAAAATAGGAATTAAAACACATGCTACCACTTAGCAGAAAAAATAACTTCCTTAATCATTCACAAATGTTGAGTGCATGTGATTCTCAAGCACGTAATTTTCTACTCTATAAATGTGTTATTTATTTTTTTGTTTCCTTTTATTTATTTAAAAAAAAATAATTTCTGTCTGCTCATCCAGTTCTGAGTTGATTTTTTTTTTTTTGCAAGTTTCTAAATCTTACATCCCTTCCCCCCCTTCTCAGCCTCTTGTTGCTTTGCAGCACTTCAGGGGTTAAAAGTGATTGAAGGCTCTTTGAAGATGGGATGAAAGGAATAGCTGCTGGAGACTCTGCGCTCTCATTGGTCCGGCAGCCTTCAAAGGACTCTTTTTCTTAACCAGAGGGGGGAGTCTGGCTTTAAGAAAGGAATTCAGAAATCCCAGGTCCTGGCAGATAGCTGCTGCAAAGCAAGGACTAAAGATCGCGTTTAAAAATCCGCACGTTCGCCGTTTCGTGAAAAAACCAAAGCTGGTTTATTATTTCTCTGCAGGAAGAAAGGAGGAAGAGGAATAATATTTTTTAACTGCGTTCCTCACTGCTTTTGCGGCGCGGCACCTCTACCGAGCTTCCAGGATGCAGCCTTCAGTGATCTCCACTGATGTTTCATTAAAGCCATAACACCCCTTTGTTCTTTTGGCTTTGTCCCCAGGGGGAGTGAAAAAGGGCTTTTTGGTTTTGATTAAAAAAAAAAAAAAAAAAAAGTTCAGAGAGAGGAGGGAGAGGGAGAGAAATCCTTCCAGTCCTAACTCACTCAAGGAAGGTGTGAGCTTTTTTTCTTCCTTTCTCCTGTTTTTCCCCTTCCCCTCTCCAGACTGGATCATGGTTTTTTTCTGCCACTTGGATCTTCTTTCGGATTATTTCAACGTTTGCAACCATGACTGAGCTCCCCCTTGGCCAACTGGATTACTTGTTTTCTGATCTAAGGGAGTTACAGTAACAGGGAGTTTAAGATCGGGATCGAGAAGCCGTAAAACCCCGCAAAACATCAAGGTAAGTGCAGGGATCTGACCCCCACTGCAAACTTTTCTTCCTGCCTGCAGCTCCCGTGTGATCTTGGACGTGCCCGGGGAGCACGGTGCAGCCAGTGGCCCTGTTATCTGTCCTGCAAACTGAACCCAAATCGTCCACCCGAGAAAACAATTAAATGCTCCTCTGCCCCCCCCCTCCCTGTTCACTTGCATTGGTCCCAATCTCCGTGATCGTTTTCGGGACTGGCACAGAACTGGATATAATTTGTTCTGCTTTGCTGCGGAGAACATATGGTTATATTTAGCAACTATTTTTTTTTTTTTCTTTAATTCATGTGGTTTTTTTTTAATCGCGATTTGTATCTTTACCTCCTTGTTTATGCTTCTTTGTGCTTTTATATAGTTTGACATTTTTTAAACAGTTTTAATATTTGACATCTAGATTATGAGCACTTTTCCTGCCTTTGCATAATAACCTGTCTGATTGGGCTGTGGGTGTTTTTTGTTTTTTTCTTTCTTTCTTGTTTTGTTTTAAATCTTTTCCTGGAAGTTTGAATAGACTTTTTATTAGTTGACTTTATTAGTTTTTCTCCATGTGGTTTGTAATGGATACAGCAGTGGAGTAAGTCCTCCTGATTTGTAGACATGTCCTTTTTAAGCTAATGAGCTGCTTTTGTGGTGTTCTGTGTTGTGGCCTAGAGGTTGTGCTTAAATCAGAACTATTCATTTTTCTTGTGTAAGTGGTAGTCCCCAATACCTGTGGGGGTAACTTAAAAAGTACTGGGTGATTATTATTATTTTTGTTTTAATAATGTTCTGTGGTCAGGCTAAAATCCTGGCATGCACACTCTTGATGATGTGTATACTGTTGAGTTAATAGCACCCCCATCAAACTGATTATTTTCTATAAAGTATTTTCTTTTATCTGCCCCATTGTGGCAAATGAAGCATCAATCTTTGAAGAAGCTTTTATGTCCAGTTCAATCTGAAGCTTGCAGTGTTTCCCAGCTGGATACCATGAATGTTAACCCCCCCCCTCCCAAGCGTCACACTTTGAAATTAAGTTAACTGGTCTCAAATAGACTATTTACTTGTGGGTCAGATATAGAGAACTTAACTAATTGTCTCCTTGTGCCAAAGAGATGTGGGAAGTGCACAAAGTACAGTGTGATCTGCCTCTCCGCTCCCTTCATCCCTTATAGTTAAGGGGCAGCATGGGCCTCATCTGTATAGTATTTCATGAGGATTGGTGAAATACCTTTTAGCTTCCTTTATCCACAAATGTCTGTGAACTTGTACCTATAAAACTGTTCAAACATCTGGATATATTGAACGTTTGCTGGTATGCTGGGGAGAGAGAGGGTCTCTGGCCCACCTGTTGTGAATAATTTCTATTGAAAAACTCTACAGGGCGACAGGGTATGGCGTAAGTCATGTTGGAAAGAAGGAAAATGGTTCCCAGATGGCCATTTGCTTGTAATAGAAACTTGCAGTTCCGGAGGAGTTATGGGCTGTAGTTTAAAGTGGATTCTTCCCTTAATGCAAGCCTAATGATTCATGATAACTAGAAGCCTAACATTAAATAATACAATTTTTTTCCCCATTGAATTTTCACATTTTATGCTATGGCTAGCTTACTTGGTCATAGTTTAAGTAATATTTCCTTCCATTAATAGTAGATAACATAGAGTAAGCATTCTCTGCATGTCCTTGCTTTAAGACTGCATTATTCATTGCTATCTATCTTAAAGTGCACCTGTCATCTACGCACAGGGAAGGAAGCCAATTGTGGAATGAAGATATTAATTTACTATAAATGTTAGAGATATGAAGAGGCTCAGACCTCAACATGACTATGTAGGTGACAGGTACCCTGTAACATCTGCTTTCCACTACCAAGCTTCACTTTGTGCATACCAGTTGTATAATACTACTATTTCCTCTTGATGAATTGGTGATTTATTTATTTTTTATTTTTTTATTTAATCTATTTTAGATTGCTTAATCAGATAGGTGTATGTATGTGTTTAACAACTTTGAAATACCATATTGGACAGTTAACCTTTAATATGCTAAATATTCTATCATATCATGAATATCAATTGCTAATCTGCCATTTTTTTTACAGCCAGTAGTCAAGATTTCTGGTAGCCATGAGTTCTGCTGGGGTGCTGACCTGTATGCCAGACTCAAGACAAATATTCAGGGAAACTTCATTGCGCCCACCGGTGCCAGGCCAGGAGACTAAAAATTACAAGGTATTCCTTTTATATCTAATGAGACAAACTTTCATTTCACTTGTCCATAATATCTAAAAAGTTATGAGGGATTATTGACAGGTTGTTTTTTGTTCTGAAGTTTTTGTTACTTTTATTACTTGCCTTTGGTTTAAGTCTTCATTATCCTTTATAATTTAGCCTCTAGTAAGAATTTGGGTTTCTTAAACGCCTAAAATAGTAGGATAAAAGTTGCACTTTGAAATTCCAATAGTCCTTAATTAACAAAAGTCCAACTAACAAGAGAGGCGCGTTTACGCTTACTGTACTCTGACTGGTATTGTTAATCGTGAACCAATTTACATGTTGGGTGTATCAGTATTGACAATATATACTCTCTACAATTGAGACAATCCCGATCTTGCTGTTGATTACCAGTTAATCAAACTTTTGTTTGTTCTTTTTATGACTTAAGGCTGAGAAATTCCCTATGGATCCCCAGCACTTGGAACAGCAAATGAAATACAAGGATGATTCTCTTCGGCAAGCGGAAGGTTGTGCAGCACATGATTCCCGCTTCTCTCGATGGGGCAGATCCCTAAATCTATTGCTGGATGACCAAGATGGGGCAACACTTTTTCGTATGTACCTGGAAGGGCAGGGCCTAGTGGATCTTTTAAGTTTCTGGTTTGCTTGTAATGGCTTTAGAGCCATGGACCCAGAGGAACCCAAGACCTCAAAGACAGCCAAAGCCATATATCGTTGGTATGTACAAAATAGCCAGGCTGTTTCGGGACGTTTAAAGCCAACCACACGGGCTCAAGTGAAGGACTGTGTTAAGAACCAACAGCTGAATAGAACTTTGTTTGACCAAGCTCAGCAGGAGATTCAGAGGGCCATGGAGCAAGAGGCCTTCCCTTCATTTTTGCAGTCTGACATTTGCAAGGAATATGCTCATACTGTTGAAGACAGTCCCACCCCAGACAGCCCAGGGCCTGGACTCCCAACCTTGGCGGAGGAAGAGGAATTTGGTGGGTTACACCACATTCCTGTTGGTTTGGGTACCATGGGAAAAACAAACCGTGCCTTCACACGTATCCCACCAAGGAACCAAAGGTAAGAACCAGAAGACAAGTTGGAAATGCCTAAGTGCATTTGATCTGGTTGTCTGCTCTTCAGTACGGTGTTGTTTATTGCAGTTGATATTGTTGTTGTGTTTTGGGTTTTTGTTAGCTAATAATGGGTTAATTTTTATTACTTCAACCTATTTTTTTGTTTGTTCTCTGGCACTTTTTCTGTATTTTCTTTGTTTCTGTTCCTCCCCTCCTTGTGTTAAAGGTTAACTTAGCTGTTATTCCTTTCCCTGAGCTCACATATCTTTGATGTGAACAAAATCTTTCCCTGCTCCAGAGATCAAAGAACCACATCCATAAAGCGGGGCCGGGGTTTTTTTCTCTCCCTATACACGTCCCCCTCCCTCCCAAGATGCCTTGCTGTTTCAAAGCCTTCTTATCTCTATAATTTTTTTCTTTTATAACAGTTATTCTATTTTTATGGCTTGTGTCGGATTAGATAGTAAATCTGTTTGGAAGATATATAGTTGAATCACAGCTTCTTGGTTGTCCAAGCATCTTGCTGTTTAGATTCCAACCTCTATTTTAGAAAATAAAATGCTAATGCCTAAAGTCTTAAATTAGTCTTAATAACTCAAAAGTCTTGAAACTAAAACCGATTATCCCATGTGACCTGTATCTTTTTCTTTATTTTTCTTAAGGTCCAATCTACGCAGAACTGAACCACTATACCAGTACTTTGCTCCAGCAGCTAGTATCAATGATAGTGAGATCTCAAGTGATGCCTTAACTGAAGACAGTATGTCCATAACAGATGGTAGTGTGTAAGTATCCGCTTTTTACGCATGACCCAAAATGCTTCTTTGTGAGGAGCGAATCCAAATATAAATTGGCAGTGGGCGATTGATTATAAAGGACAATATGATATGTGAAATACAAATTGGTAATAGAAGAGAGGTTTATAAACCAAAAGGAAAAGCTAAACCTTTAACAGAAATGATAATTTCACATGCATGGACACGTTTAGGCGTCTTTGGAAGGTGGTCTTGGTTCTTTCAACAAGTAGACTGCTAGAGGGTACAGGTCAAGAAACACGAGGCCCCTTTCTTTTTATCTCCCTATTGTTGGAGACAATGAATGGAATTTACTGCTCACTTTGATGAAGTTGCCAAGAGGTGATGTCTATACACTTTGGCATCTCCATAGTAGAAAGAACTTATGATATTTGTCGCTTATTATCTACATACTTGGGGCAGTGCAGACTGGATAATGGCTCAATTGTCACATTGAGTTTCAGTCCATATTTAGCAAGTAGACCGTTCTAGGAGTGTCCTGCAAGCCTTAAGTATACCACTCTGCAGGTTGTGAGGTGTGTGTGTGTGTATGTGTGTGTGTGTGTATCTATATACTAGCTTTTTATTTTGTATATCCCTAATAAAGGTAATTAAAACCTTTTTTTTAACAGAGACGGAGTTCCACCATACCGTTCCAAAAAGCAACGAGAAATCCATAGAAGTGTCAGCACCAATGGCCAAGTGCCTCTGCCTTTTGTTCCAGTAAGTTTTCCTTTAAGTTGTTTTAATAAATAAAAGTAAATGTGACTAGTGTGGGAAAAACCTGCGCCATCCGCCAGTTTCTAGTTGCTACTATTCAAATGACTAAATCCATCCATGAAATGCAGAACAGACAACATTTTTGGGTTTTAGAATTTGTTTTCTGTTTTTATTACCGACAGTTGAAACTGAATCTTTCTTAAATGTTTCCTTATTGTACTTTGCAGAGGACTATGCGCCCACCAGCGGAAATGCTGCCAAGCAATCCTGCAGAATTTGCCGCTAAACTGACCATCGCTTTGGAAAAAGTTAAAAAACAGAGAGAGGCTGAAGAAAAGCTGGAGGAGAGGTTGCAAAGGTTAAAAGAGGTAAGGAAAATATATTACAGGTCACTAAATTTAGGCTGCAAGCCTCCTTATAAATGGAGTTCCTCACAACACTTACCAACATGTATAACTTCCCATACTGGTGTGGATGAGTTCTCTGTACAGCGCTGCAGAATTAGTGGCGCTATATAAAGAACTGATGATGATGATACTCTAACAGGGCTTGATATATGGACATTTACATTTTGCTGTACAGCTACACTCAAGCTCATATTCTGTTATCTGCTATCTTGTGCAGTAGTTACAAGAGGAGGGTTCGAGTATCTTTTAAACTTTGGTTTCTGACCAGAAGTCTCCGTCGCAACCCCCATAATCAGCTTATTTAATAGATCTTATGATAAGAAACTTGTACAGATGTATTTGGGAATGTTAATTATAGCTCCTTTATATATGACCACTTGCATTTTTGGTTTAGCTGCCATTGAAAGTGTGTTCAAGGGGAATCTAAAGGGGTGATAAGTAGCAGCCAAAAAGAAAATGTGAGGATATGCACCTGGTACTGTAAAGAAGGGTAACAGGTTGAGGCACGCAGAAGTATAGAATGTTACTGGAATAGCTTTTGGCAAGGTTCTGCCATAACGTTACAGGAGTAGCTTCAATTACTTTGTATTTCTCTAATGCCAGAATAAAAAACTCTGACATTGTTTTGGTTAATTAAGAAAGAGACAAATCTCAGACTAACATTTGGAAAACAAAAAAATCTCAATTACTTTTCAACAGGAAGAAGAG